>NW_023339763.1:702181-713184 GCF_004916995.1 Morone saxatilis | reverse complement strand
ACACCAAAACCGTTCCAACAATCACCAACTCTGGTTTGGTTGAAATAAATCCTTAATTCACCGACGTAAATGATAAAAATAAATACAAAATGGAAGTTGCAGAGACTTTAATCTCGTGAATTTATCATTTTTAGCTTCAGCTCGCACTTAGCGGCAGTTATCCACATACATTATTATATACACAAGTTTGTACCTTCGAATTTTCCACTGTAAAAAGTAATTCAGTGGACCTGATCACCACTTAAATAAATGCATGATTGCAAGATAAAACTTCAGATAAACCTTTTAAGTTGCAAACATTATTTTATGAGTTGTGTTGACATAAACAACGTCGAAAAACTAGGTGGGACAAGTAAATTTTTATGAGTTGCCTAATCAAAATTAAAAACTTGTTTTTATGTTACCAATTATTAAGCGGTAATTAAAAATACCTTTGATTGTAGAGGAAAAGCTAATTCCCTGAACTCAGTGTAGTACATTTGTTGAATGTAATTTCATCCAAAGAGATTGAGGCAAACTGTTGCGTTAATTTTTTTTGTTGAGACAAAAAAATTTGTTTTTGTTTTCAACGGCAGGGTTACGAATAAAGTAACTGTTGATTGATATGTATAATGGGTGGAGTTCCTCTTTTAGAATTCATGTTTCATTTAAAAGTCACGTGTTGCCTCTTTATCACAGCCTTTGAAAATTGAAAAAATGTCTTGTTAGCTAGAAAGATATTTGTTGTGTTTAGCTTTAATGTTTTAATTTACAGTAGAATTCTAAGTATATATTATTATTATATATCTGCACCATGATTGGTTGCCGCTGACTTTGCCTCTTTGCGCTGACAGGACAAGACGAGCGCGCTCAGTCTGAGCAATGTGGCGGGAGTGTTTTACATCCTGATCGGCGGGCTGGGGCTGGCAATGCTCGTGGCTCTGGTCGAGTTCTGCTACAAGTCCCGGATCGAGTCCAGAAGAATGAAGGTGAGTCTGTTTGACGAGCGAACAATAACAATGCTCTTCTTCTAACTGACACAGAGTTTTAATGAATATGTAACTGATTATTGTATTTCCTGTCGTCAAACTAGTTAAAATAGACTATTAATCTACCTCAGATGTGAAGATATTCTGTCTCTACAGCAGTTTTTCCTCTCACTCGTTCTTCGTCTCAGTGCTTGAATGACACCGCTGAACCTCACTGAGCGGCTCTCGTTCTTCGGAGGCACAACGTTAAATTAGCGAAATAAAAAGGCCAAAAAACACAACTGGTAATGGATGCACAGAAGTTCTTACCTGCACAATAAAGATCTTTGTGTTACTGTCCGTAACAACTGAGAAACGTCTTCAGATGTTAGACTTGCTTTGCTGCTGTTTTGTGAAAACCTGTTTTCCTCTTCCTCTTAACTTCATTTGTTGATGCTGTCTCCATCCTTCTGGTGGGTGCTAAAAGATAAATCCCTTTATTATTTCACAGGCTTATTTTATTTTTTTGACCGCCCTCTCCTGTGAGAATTGCGTTGAAAGAACCGAGTCCCGATGCAGCTGTCCACTAGGAACAAAATATTTCGGGTACACTAGAGAACTGAACCGTATTTTTTTATATTTCACAGTTTTATTTCTTGCTTATTGTGGTCTTTGTCTGTAAAGTAGCTCTAGCTGGGCAGGGCTTCCCCTTCCTTTTAATGTCAGGAACCCCCACAGTAGATGAGTATTTGTCTAAAATAATCTTTTTTCTTTTTATTTTCAATCAATGATCAAACTAGGATCACTATAGATTATAATAAAAACCGCCACCTCTATTTCTTTCCTTGAACTTCCAAAAGATGTGATAAAAGTTCAAACATCATGTTCCTCCTTTTGCTGCGGACCCCCTGCGACCCACTCAAGGACCCCTGCTGGACTCTCCAGAGCCGCGGGGCAGGAGCACTAACATATTCTGCCATCTGAAAGTGCATCAGCTGAACTCGACTTATCTGACACTCTGCTCTCAAGCCCCTCTTTATCGCCGGCGTCTATATGTGATGAAACTACGGTCGCCTCATTACAGACCGAGCTGGTTTTTACTCAGACTTTGATGGGCTGCTCAGAAGGAACAAACAAGTCATTAGAGCCATTTTCTCCACCAGCGTGTTGCTCTCATCTCTGCCGGACTTTTGTTATTCTCCTCACATGTGCGTCTGAGCACAAAGACTGAACAAAAAAAACCCTCGCTGAAGGCAGCGGTGACACAACATGTGTGGAGGATTTCATCATTCGGAGCAGATGGAGGGGTTACACTGCGGTTACCTGCTGCAGAGGTGGATGTATGGTGGAGGAGCTCTGCAGCACACATGGAACTAATAGTCAATGCAGAAATATACCATGATACATCCTCTTCTGATACATTATTGATCCTCGGTCATAAATATTGCAATATGTTCTCTTCTGGAGAAGAATTTAATTTTTTTTTAACGGTGACGCTGTTCTGGTGTCAAATCGGTTTATTACTGATTGACGTTTCAGTTGTTCAAGCTCATGCCATTCATCACGTCACAACACAACAAATAACACACTGATGGTTCATCTCAGAGCCTCCACAGTGAGATGTAAAGTTGGTTTGAGGTGACGCTTTGAAGTCAATTTGAGATACTGGCCGAACCGTGTAATTACAGCAATGGCGTCCATCACGTGATGCACACTGGCCACAAAAAGACGTTTACGTACACTTTCAGGTAAGGGCGCTCCGGTCAGGGAATGTGTCTGCTCCGTTCTTTTGTTGGTCAGAAGTAAGTTTCATAAAGTCGCCCAAGAAACAAAACTTTTTGAATGTTTTCACCTGCGATTCCAGTTTTCCCAGCAGCAGCTCTTCGGAAATACTCAGCTCCGCCTCCGAGAACATCTCTCTTTTTCTCTGCACATTACTATAACAGGTCCCTGATTGTTACTATAGCAGCGGCCTGACCACATAACTCTGAGTCAAAGACTGCATCAGATGATCGATCAAACTAATTAGAGTGAATATCAGCTCATAACAATCGGTGACCGATCAATCGGCGCGCCCTTATTCTCCAAAGGCAGACCATTACATTAGTAAAATGACAAAAATCAGACAAAAAAACAACCGGCAGTCAGTCACTGATATGTTTGTCCAATCGTCCAACAGGGACTGCAGTAGGTTATGTATGAATAAGGGAGTCACAAGTTAGTGTTTTCATAAGGAACACATTACTCCCCACTATTTATTTATTGTTAAAGAGAAAAAAATGATTTATTCAAGACACCAAGTTACAAATTTGCTGTCTGATGTTTCAGCAGGTGGCTGTTCTGCCTGCAGGCAACTGCATTAATAGTCTTTGTGCAGAGACAGATGCTGTACTGTTGTGTTGTGACAGCACATGTAGACTTGCTATGACAATAAACCCCTCCATTAAAGTGAGAGAGATACAGTGAGGCCCAGTGTTTACAGTGTGTGCAGGTGGATTGTTAGCTGTTAGCGCGGAGGTGAAGGCAGGAGGGAGATGAGTGTTTGACTCTGCTGCTCAGACGTGGGAGCGCCGGCTCGGAGGTGTTGCTCTGAGTGTTAGAGCTGCTCAGTAAATGAATAAACCTGGGATTTATTTGTACCAATATTCCTGACGACTGTTGATGCCGAGCTGCGAACAGCGAGGGAGTGTGAGTGCCTCAGAGGCCTGATACAGGATATTAACTCCGGATCCACATCATTAGTTTCACTGAGGAGACGCAGAGAGCTTTACTCTGCTGCTCCAAAACAACTTTTACTGTTATTACTGCTGCTGATGACCCAATACACACACACCGATTGATACTCATTTACTTTCCAAAGAAGAACAGGTGTGTGCAGGTGTTCTTTAAACAACAGGAAGTTAGTTATTGTGGCTTATTGCTGTGATTAAGGTAATTAAAACCAACTGTGGCAAAATCGCACTTCTTCTCCGAGTCGTAACACAGTCAAATCTGGACACAAAGTTTTAGATTCAGTGTGACTTACACTCCCTGAGGATGTTATTATCTCTGATGTCCACTGGGAATAAATGTCAGCAGTCCGCTTAGAAATTACAGGAAAAGAGACGCTCCTTATAACTGCAGAACCTGCCTTACAATCAGCATGTTTTTAAGTTTCCGTCAGTATCAGTGTAATCCAGTGATATTAGTCTGTACATTCTGTAGTACGCTGCCAACAGGAGCTGCTAACAGCTAATTTGGCTAACTTTTAATGCTGCCAAAATGTAAACAAATATTGTTGCCTAACCCTAACCTCCTGGAGGGACTGAGAAGTGAAAGACAACAAAGACACTAAACAACCTTAATGTCCTCATAGCTGCACACTAGAGGTGTCCACATACCCAACTGGCACTGATGTCACAGCTGAATAATGTTAAAGTCCAGGTGAAATGAAAAATGGCATTTCAATCCTTATATTGTTCCCCTATTTAACAATTTATGACAAAACATTCACAAAATCTCAATTTCTTTTTATATCAAAATCCAACATGTAAATATGAGGAAGCTAACAGCTCTCTGATTTCTGTTTCAACAAGACAGTTGGTAAAATACATCCAGTTTGTTGGACGTTGTTTGTGTCCAACTGTTTTTATTGTGATGTTCAAATGATTTTCAATCCACCAAGCAAGATGATCTGAAAAGACATTTCTGATTTGTGGATGCTGGATTAGTCGAGAGGGATGAAGGTTTATTTATGACGGAGACAGATTGAAGCCAACTCAAATGCTAAATAAAGATACAAACAAAGCTTCATTGTGACACGTTTCTTTCTACTGAATTGATTTTTACTCCTCGGCTCCCTCAGAGATTTGTGTCTTTAAGTTTTAAACAGGCTCCTTCTTCTCTGTTTCTGTGTTGCAGGAGCTCATCGATGCCGCCATGATGAGCACCAGCCTCGGCGGGATGGCGGGCGGAGGAGGAGGTGGAGGAGGAGGCGCGGCGGGCGGCGGTTATGGAGGAGGAGCGTCGGGTCTCGGAGGCGAGAACGGCCGCGTGGTGGCGCACGATTTCCCGAAAGCCGGAGCTCAAGGTTTACCCTGCATGGGCAAAGCTGCCGGCCTGGGACTGTCCTCCACGGGCATGTGATCAAAACACAGATGCCTGATTGGACGGAGCGTTCCCGCCTGCCTGCCTGCCTGTCTGTCTGTAGGGAAAGAAAGGAGAAGGAAGGGGATGGAGGGAGAAGAGAGGAGATTTAAGTACGGAGAAATTGAGAGAAAGCAGGCAGGAGGAGTGTTCATTTTTCCCCGTGACTGGACTCTATATACAACAGAACTCTGATGAACAGAGAGCACCTGAACACAACACCTGGGCTGAGTCGACGAGCTCCTGCAAGACAAGAAACTGGGCTCAACGACCTACAAACACTGAAATTCTACTTTTTCTATGAGCGCTGTCTTAAACTTAACTCCTCCTCTTCTGCAATAATAACCCAGGAACAGAGGAAGGACTCGTTTTTAAAAAATTCTTAATTATTGCACCCGCTCTTCTTCTTTTCCTCAATCCGCCCCTTCACCTCTCCTTCTCCTCCAGTTGGGCAGTAACACCAAAAGCTTCGTCACTTTCACACTAAATGCCACTTTCGTATCCGCGGGGGGTTGAGGAAGTGTGAGCATGTAAACATTTTAAAGCATTTCCACACACGGACACAATGATACAGTTTCAGTGTGAAGAGTTTCCTGCTTTTTGTTTGTACATTTTGTGGCGAATGTACGCTGATGTCGTTAGAGGTCTTCAGAGGTCCAAAAAACGTTGGACCCGATCTGAAATATACCCGACCCGAAGACAATAAACCAGTCAACCTTTATAGACCCAAACAGAGAGAGAAGACCACAACCTGCAGTAACCTAATCCATGTATCACAATATTAAAGTAACTTGATTACTTCCCATTACTTTTGGATTACGTCAACACCAAATAAAGACAAGAGAAATCAATATCAGTAAGAAGCAATGATGTAAATGTGTTCTGTAACAATCAAAGGAAATGGAAAGATGTTTAGCATCAACGTGTCCTCTGCTCCTATATTTTTAAAGAATTGTAATCCTGCGAAATAATCCCCATTTTACTAAATTTAACTGTAATCTGATTACATCTTTTTCTGTAACTCTAGTGGTTTACAGTTTTGGTATCCTGATTACATAACTCAGTTACATGTAATCAGTTACTCACCCAAAGCCCAAGCTGAACAAACCATCAATTAACACAGAAAGTCAACTAAGTCCAAAAATGGAATCAGTTTAAATGTTTCAAAGACAGAGATAAATAAACACAAATACATTAATAACTAAAGTTCTGTTTTCACCTCCTGCGAGAAAAATAATTCTGTGATAAAAGATTGTCATTAATTTCGGTGTCCACCAACTATAATACCTGCTCACCGCCTCCACCATAATTAGCTTTTATCACAATACAGTCGGACAAAGGACGCTACAATCATCACATGACGTAAAGGTTGATTTATAGTTGTTCGTAGGCTCTACATCGTGGCCTTCACAAGTTATCTTCTCTGTTATGAGTGTGTGTGCTGGTATGTCTGCAAATAACGCCGCCAAAACGCTAGTCAATGGAGGGTTTCCTCCCTAATCTCTCGCCGCGTTTTCCTCGTTTTCAGACGAGTGAGGCTGAACAAGCTCTGTAGATATCATTATCAGTGTTAGATGGATTACATTAACGGATTACTCTCTTACGTAACAACGAGTAGTCATCCGCTCCACGTGTGTTTGATGACTGGATATTGAATCATCGACGTAAAATGTTTAAGTCACAACTGGTACAAAGGTCACAAAGGTGCCTTTAAACAACTGCAACGCCTCCACACTTCTGTTTAAAACAAACAACAGTTTTTGTTGGTTTAGCCTCGGGAAGTGCTCGCAGTGAATCCTCCAACTCCTCCAAAACTGACCCGAATGAAGGGTTACCAACCAAATGTAGGCAAAGCTATCGATGGCTAACTAAAAGCAGACACAACGTGCAGTAAAGAAGACTATGGAGCTAGCGGGAGGTAGTAGAGGCTTACCTACCTGGATTGTCCCATTTTCAAGCTAGATGTCCTGAGTCCTGACAAATAACAAATCTGTAAAACACTTAAATGTCCTTTTTTCACAAAAATAAAAACAATAATTATTAAAAAATATTTGTTTTTATCGCTTATAAAGTTGATGTAATGCACCACGTTTCTGAATTATCCTTCGCAGAGCACCCAGGGACAAAATTGATGCATTCATGGCGTCTATGGTACTGAAAGGTGTGCTCAGTAGGTGTCCTGAGAGCTGAAATAATCGGCCATCCTGGTGAGACTACCTATGGTTTGAGGTTTGGGGCTTGAAAATATTTTCACCGGAGGCTATTCACTTCACTTCGGGCTTCACTGAGCAAGCTAACGGATCCTACAACCATCTGTCTTCTGAATGCAAGAAACAGTCCATCAAACTCCTGTTACGATAATGAACAAATGCTCATTTATCTAAGAAATATTATATAATTACTGAGTTTCAAATAGTAATCCTTATACTACTACTTGCCGGGGGAAAAAAATGATTGCATAACTGTAACTTTTTACTAAGGCTGCCCTCGACAAATCCCAGTGGACTGAACGATACAATGGATGATGGATAACAATAACAGTTACAGACTAATTAACTGGCTACAAACTGGCTCCTCTTCCTCCGTTTCATTCTCTTCTCATTGACTAACGATTAAGTGGACTATTAGGGGGCAGCCCTGCTTATTACTAAGTAATGCATCACTGGCCGACAGTCATTATCACGAACCACAGCATCAGAGATACACATTGGTATTAGACACACTACCATAACGGCTCAAGCATAATTTGGACCCGTCTCAGTTCAACAGAGCCGAGTGGACCCGTGAAGACCTCTAATTGGTGTTTTCTCCGCCACAATATTTACTGCATTATGCTGCTAATACGAACTCAACACTACACATAATGATAAAATAAGACAATAACACTTCAGTTAAGTAATCTGGAACAACGTAATGTTAAAAATAACATAATTGTATTGAATTAGTTAAATTAAAGCAATGGAAATGTACATTTTGCTGAGTTGTACATTATATAACAGACACCAGGAGTTTATCTGCCCTCATTTTCCCGCCTTTAAATGTTGCTGGGCAACCGTGCCCCCGACTATTATTTGAGAACCAGCTCTTATTTGAGGAAACCCCATTTTCAGAGCCCCCATTTGCTCTCAATGCTGCTGAAATGATCAGAACGAGACATGTTTACGAGTTAATTCAGAGGAAGAAACTGCTGTTAAACATATTGGGGTGAATCTTCCTTTAAATCTGAGGTTTTGTGGACGTTTGTGAAACGTACAGTTTATGTGAATCTGCTCTACCGTGTGGTTTAAACGACAAATCTCAACGCGTTGTGGCTCCACTGGTCACGTGTTGGTCGAACGGCTGCTTCGGTTGAGTTCTGGTTGACGTCACATTTCTTCTGTATTTTCTCGTCCGTGTTTTCTGAACTGAACACAAGCTCTAAGGTATTGCAGCAGAACTTTTTATACTCCGAAACTGAACAAAAATCAGGAAAATCGTGTTCACATTTGTATGATATGAATGATACACGTGCCGAGCTACACTTGTTTGTCTTAATAATGTTATTTTTAATTGTTCATAATTGTCATCAGTTTATAATGATTTTGATTTTGTTGATTACATTCGGATCAGTTACTCTGTTTAATAAAAAGTGAACATTATCTCGACTTCTGTAGTTTGTTCTGTCTCTCCTAAAGATGAATCTAATGTGCTCTCCTGGAGAGACTTGATATGGAACAACTGTCCATAAATATATTCTTTAATTTACGTTGGAGGACTTAGTGGTGCTTTGTCAAACATTTATCTTAACATAATCTTTGCTTTTGTTCTAGGCTGCAGATTCAATGTTTTATTAACCCTTAAGGTCAGTGGTTCCCAACTTGGGGTTTGGGACCCACACAAGGGTTCCCATGGGGGATCGCGAGGCCTTTTTGATTTTAAGGTGTGCTAGAAAATGTAAAAAATATACACAGTAGACCTATATCTCAGCATTTGGTTCACTTCTGTGAAGAAAAGTAAATTAAAATTTTAATAGAACAATGACCAAGCTGAATTTGTTAGAAAAGAAGGTTGTATGATCGTAAAACAAGTTTTAAAAAATACATAATACAGGCAGAGAATCGTATAAAAAGTTCCCAAAACAGGAAATAATCAGTTTAAAGTTAATTAAAATCACTCGTTTTACACAAACGTCTTCCAGTTACTGAGTTCACTGTTTGGGTTAATGGTGCAGTTTGTGAAATATCCATAAAACACGTCAGTTTACTAAATTATAGAAAATTAGTAAACTAAAAAGTTCTAGAAAAACTGAGATTAAAGGTGTTGTAGTAAAAGCGAGTTTATATTTAACGTATCAGAAAGAGTTTTGATGGATTTTACACGCTGTCCTGTTCACCGCCTGCAGTCTCTCCTGCTCTTTAAATCATTTCCTGTAATATATCTGCTGTATATTTTCCTCATCTGTCACGTTATGAAATCATCTGTTGGTGCTACAGGGCGACACCACGATGGGAGGTTGAATCCGATTTTATCTCCCGTTTCCAGCTCGACATGAGACGCATTAGAACTCTTTATTTCAAGTCTATTGATGGTTAAAAAAAAAAAAATCCCCTCTAAAGACCAGCGCGGCTCTGTCAGATGAAGCAGCGTGATACAGAGTCTCTCTCCAGTTTAATTATCTGCCGCTATCTGCCGTGACCAATGGTCTGCAGAAAGATGTTAAAGACGTCAGACTCTGAAAGAAAAGTTGCCAAAATGGTGAATATATAAAAACACTTAAATTAGACGGCAGGAGCTTTTCTATTGAGCGACACTCCAGAAATCCACTTTAGACTTGACTGACAGGAAAATTCAGGCCCTGGTGGAGAAACCGAGGCAGATCAGAGAAATCTCAGTCTGGTATTGAAATGATGATGTGACAAGAGAGTGCCGACTCTTCAGCTGACATTGCTGAAGAAAATTACCCTGCAGAAAGCACGACACATCAATACGATCAATACGCCTCCAGTTTGAGAAACGACAAACTTGTTTTCTGGAATTCGACGGCACCGAAAGGTCAACAGGAGTGTATGTTGGAGCGAAAATGTTATTAAACATTATGATGGGAATAATATTCTTATGTTTATTTTAAATGGTTTCATAATTGATTTGACACCTGATTCATTTGATAAAAGAAAAAAGGTTTCTTTCTTTTAGAAATCTCCAGACGACGGATTGGAAAACAGCTTTTCCAAAACGATGACATAGATGAGAGCAATTACTTACAACTTCAACTCCTTTTGGGTGTAACAATTACTATGAGTTGAGGTCAGTGGTTCCCAACCTGTTGTAAAGTAAACTGACTCATTGATATATTTTATTAATATTTAATATTATATTCAACACATACAGAACAACTGATGATTGCAGTAAAGCCAAATATGAATGCAATAACTGCAGAATGATTGTGAAAAACAAGCAATTTGGATAGAATTTCATAATTTTTTAATTTATAATATTCATAATATATAATATTCACAGAAAATACTTTTATAATATTTTTTGACATTTTTAGTCACTTTTTATACAATCTTCTGTCTGTATAATGTGTTTTTCTAACAACCATATGTTCTTATTAGAATTCTTTTATTGACAAATTCAGTGCTTTCTTCTCTCTCATAGATCGTTTTCAGCTCTTAAATAATCTAAACCAAAAAACAACTGAAATGATTTTTACACCCCTTAAAATCAAGAAAGCCTCGCAACCCCCCGCAAATCTTTGGTCACAACCCCCAGGTTTGGAACCACTGGTGTAGGTCATCCGCAGAGACGATGAAATTGGGTAAACTGTGATGGACAGTCAATATGTGTAGTCAATAGGAGTAAATGATGTGTGAGCAGATTGTGTCTGTAGATTGAGACAGAGAATCAGAATAGTCTTAGTGATGGTGAAAATAAAGGTTTTACTTCCTTAAA
>NW_023339763.1:700847-702081 GCF_004916995.1 Morone saxatilis | reverse complement strand
TCATCAGGAAACTGTTTACTGAGGGAATAAATCAACATAAGACTGAATGGTATCTGTGTGTTATTGCAACCAGTTGAGCTGCCCCCTGCTGATCGTTACACAGAACGCAGGTTTAAGACATTAGATTGAAGTTCTTGCTGGTATCATATTGTTTTCCACACATCCCTGAACTCACGCATTAGATTCTTTAGCACCTGTAGAAAGAGATTAGAAACACCTGAAAACAACAAATATAATCAGAACTACCAACATGGAGGTGAAACCAGCACAGGTACATTTTCTGTCTGTAATTGTGTTGAACCAAGTGTGTCACAAGCAACATGGAATATAAAAGAACAGGTATTGAATATAAAGACATTTTCAGGTTGAAACACTTTTATTAAACTCGTCTTTTATCCTTTTCATCAGACTGTCTCCCCCCAGGACCTCAGTACAAAAAGGAGTTCAAATAAACCTCCTGTCACATCATTAGAGCAACAATGTCTCTTGTGTCTTTTTACGATTTCACACCACCGGGAGAATGAAAGGTAGGAGGAGGCCGGTTTGGCTCCTTTTATAGCTGCATATCCGCCCATTTAAAACCACGGAGAGGCAGCGGTTGTTTCGATTCGAGCGTAGCCGTTATTTCCCCGGCAGGCAGACTGTGACGGAAGCTACCAGAAACTGACAGAGATCCTGGATTGAGAGGGTGTAATGTGTCTATAAGCCTCCTTTAAACGTCCGGCTGCGAGAAGGAATGAGCAGTTTCTCCAGGGTGTGCTGTGTTATTTTTAATTGAAAATCCACCTTACATTAATCAGATTCCTTCAGATCTCTGTCCTGTAACCCCGGGCTGTTAACTCTGGAGGAGAAGTAGGCCGATGACGATGGAGATCAAAAGTGGGGGAGATAGAATGATTAAATAGATTTATATTATTATCATTGGTATTAATGTCTTCTCTCTGTCAATATGTACCATAGATTAGCTTCCTCCATGAAAATAAACTAAAATACTAAAGCACAACATCATCAAGAACAGATAGAGGAGGTTATTGTGTATGTTTTACTATCAATAAAACCCCTGAAACAATTTGTTCTTCCTGTTCTCTCAGCTCCAACCGCATTACGTCCTACTGAAGATGTAAATCTTTAAAAACACCAAAACAACTAAATAAATTACATGTTAAAGCTCCCGTGTATAACACTGAGAAGCATCTATTGTCAGAAATGTAATATAAAATTCATAGGTATGTTT
>NW_023339763.1:697051-700745 GCF_004916995.1 Morone saxatilis | reverse complement strand
ATGTTGAACCACCATGTTTCCACAGTAGTTCAGAACAGAAACCAAACACTGGTTCTAGATAGGACTTTGCAGGTTTTCCATGAGTTTCCCAGCCACTGTAGTGTCTCCTACAAACTTAGGAGGTGCAGTGTTCAATTGGTTTCAATCATCGACATATAAAAGATAAATGTCCCGGATACAGCCGCTGCCACCTTCCACATTCGGAGTCTACGTCAATCGTGACATTTTTGTAGTTTTCTAAACTAATTAAAACCAAACTGATCATAAAAATGAGTACTGGAACAAACATCAGTGTGTAAGAATTTTTTAAAAATGCATAAAATCATCTTTACGTCAAGATTTCCACGTGACTGCAGAATTCATTACGCCTCCAAACAGCGATCTGCTGCACCCAAAGCTCCTCCCCCTGAGGGCGGAGACATTATCTACTGTTACTTCAGTGTAAACAGATGTCATTTTGGGGCATTTGAATCTTATTCAGTCTCAAATACAGAACAAAACAAAGAGTGAAGAAGGTCAGGATGGTTAAAATTCTGCTGAATATTTAAGGCAATCTGTCCTTCTTAAAAGCTTAAAAGTCTTTCTGTCTGTTATCTGCATTGACACAGGGCCTGAAGACTATATTTTTTTAACTTTACAAATATAGTTTTGAATATCAGCCTCTAAATTAAGCTAAGTTTATGTCTCTGATCTACAGTTACTGACATTACAGCTGTGAACTCCACAGAGTGCATACACATTATAATGAGCTGTACTGTGTTACCGTACAATAGTGTCCCAAATATATTCACTTTGTTTCCCTGTTTTTTAAATGACTGAGTGTGTGCACACAGATAGACAGAGAATCCCATAAATCAATAATGTGATCGATAACAGGAGCAGAAATGCATGAAGCACAGATTTTTGTCCAGATAAATATAACTGAATGCAGATATAAATTGTTTGGTTTCCACAGGGAGTAAATATGTATTGATAGTAGTAACAATATAAAAATGTATATATATATATATATATATATATGTATATATTAGCTATACAAGGTTAACCTCATTAATACTAGCAAATGTCCAAGACTGATGCTAGCTAACGTTATAATGTTAATGTAAAATAATATTAATATAATATAAACTTATTTATCATTAGTCAATTTTCTACGATACTAAATCATTATCAGGAGAAAGTTTCTCATTATAATTATAATGGCAGACTTGTGCTTCCATAAAGTTTTCATAATGAATGAATGAATGTTTTATACTTTTGTGGCATTTTATTCAGAGGCTTGTTCCGTAACACTGAAATAAAAGAAAAGTTGTGAAAATTACCTGAATTTCTAACTATTTCTTTGCAGTGAAGAATGGTCTGGTGTTTTGTCGGCAGCCCCTCAGGGATCCAATCCTCCTCCTCTTCATCGCCGTTCTTCTGGAAGTTTCTACGAGGGCGAGCAGCGGAAGGTAATGGGCCACAAACTCCTAATCAGGGCCTTTCTGGGGCTAATTGTGGGCTTTGTTTCGGCCCCGTCTGTCTCCATCCTCCCTCACAGCCGGGGGAGTAATGAGGCGTTACGTGATATGATGTCCCCCTCAGGACACCAAACCATTCAATGAAAGGTCCTGGGAGCTCGGAAAAGAGCAGAAGCTAATGGAGAGAAACAAGGATGAAAAGACGAAGTCATGAGAGAAAGAATGGGATGGAGAGATGAGGGTTATAAGTGTGATAAAGACAAAGGCGATGAGGGGTTTGTGCAGGAGAGAGAAAGAGGGAAAAGTTTCAGAGAGAAGTGGAAATTAAGACATTGCAGAGATGGATCGATAAAGCAAAGAAATAAAAGAAATAAGAAAGAAAAGGTGAAAGAGCCACAGGGGACCGAACTGAAGACGGACTCTGGAGAGGAATCGGAGAACCGGAGGCAAACAACGTTCATTTTATTGAGCGTTCTGGTATAAAACAAATCATCTGAAAAAGCCTCATGGACTCCACCAAGCCTCGACTTTACTCACAAAAAGTGAAGAAACATCTCAACAATGAAGATGCCAGTCAACCTGCTTCATCGCCGTGCACGGAGACTTTAACAGTGTTTATGAGAAGTTCAGTTCAGCTTGATAACGAATGAGTTCATGTGGTTAAATTTGTCATCTGAATCTGCAGCTACGTTAGAAGAATAGAAAAAAATATATAGAAACAATGAAGAAATAGTTATTGATGAGTGTCCTGACATATACAGCTACCTTATTGAATCTCATATTTCTGTCATCTGTCCAATGTGACGTTACTGTAAACTAATTCCATCGCTGTGGCGAAGTGGAAACTGCCGTTTGTGTTCATTAATCAACCTTTTATTTCTTTCTTTCAGAAGAAAACAGGTCAGTTTTATCTCCACTTTCTGTGTTACTTTCAGCTGTTTACAAGGTGCATTATTAGAAGGTAGGTCATCTCAGTTTATGTGAATTATTAAGGTTAAAATCCCCTCTGCTCCACACTGTGTTTTATGGTAGAGCCATAGTTTTTCCTATTTTAATATTTCTGCATTCTGGGGTCCAGAAACAGTGTTGGAATTGCATAAATTGGGAATGACTGGAAAGCTGAGACACCCCTGCATAAGTCAGTGCCCCCGAGTCACATAAGTCTGGAAACGCCTCTGAAATCAAGTGGAAACTCTGGCTGTCCTGATAATGGCAATAATGAAATGAAAAAAGAAAATAAACGCAGAAGAAAAACAAAGAAAAGCTGTGAAAATGCTGATTCATTAAGCTCAACAGTCAGTCAGACAGTTCTCTCTCTTACTGACTGCGACTGTCGCTGAAAGGCTGCCAGCTGTCAGCATGGTGTGCCCCACTTAAGGACATAAACTGGTTCCAGAGGTCTGGAGGTCTGGAGGTCTTGAGGTCCTGAGTTTCTGGGTTTTGGGGTATTCAGGTCAGATAAAACACATTTAACACACACTATATCAAAAAGTCGAAGTACTCACGGTTTTTCTTGTACATCAGAATCTCAAAAGAGTTCATCTCGTAGTTCTCAAAGGTCTGCCGAACCTTCTCACTCATGTCCTTGTCTGTCAGCTCTCCGTACATGAAGCTGCAGGAGAAAACACAGCGCTGACACCAGAACAACCACAACAACCAGAACCAGAACAACCAGAACAACAGTGTGTGTGTGCAGGTGGGTCGTACCTGCAGGTGCTGCTCTTCTGCATCACCTCGGCTCGATGGTACCCAGACAGTTTGCAGAAGCCGTCGTTGCTGTAGACGATCGGCCAGTCGACGATCTGAGCGTTCCCCAGCACGAAGTTGGTATCTGACCACAGGAACCAGTAGGTTAGAGTCTGACAGGAAGCTTTTATAACCGCCTTCTATACACGATAGAGCCGCAGGTAACTAGTGACCGCTCTATAGGGCTGTACCTCACTCAATCCATTCCATCATTACTGTACTTTCTTTCAGTTCAGCTGCACGCTATCCCGTCACGTTTACCTGCGCTGTCAGCGGCCCTGCAGGAGAGACGCTCTGTGGTGCATTGTGGGATTTTATAACTGAAAACGTCCGATTCAAATAAAGAATTTAAAACCACCGAGATCTAAACAGTGGATGGTAAAAATGTGGTTATGATCAGTTATAATGACAGCAGACTAACAGTACAAACAGCTACGGGCCAATCACAACTTACACACAGACACTCCAGTTTGTGTGTGTGTGTGTGT
>NW_023339763.1:696607-696891 GCF_004916995.1 Morone saxatilis | reverse complement strand
TTAAACACTAATGCAAACATACCTCATTATATTCTGATCAATCTGCAGTCTCACTGTTAGAGGATCTTAAACCGCTCAGTGATGAACTGTTTCCTGTTTGTTTCAGGTACCACTTCCTGAATATTTCACGCTTTTACATTCATTTTTCAAACAAAACCCCGAGTTGGATGCCAGCTGAAGGGCGAGGGTTAATGCAGCCTGCAGGCGTTAACGTGCTGCTCCGAGGACTTTCACTACGGGACTGTGCCGACTTCAGGATGGAGAAACACACACAAACACAGTCA
>NW_023339763.1:693702-696507 GCF_004916995.1 Morone saxatilis | reverse complement strand
TTGTTATTGTTCTGATGTGAGAGAGCCCCTAGTGGCAGAAATATTCTACATTTAACAACAGACATGTTGATGTGTTATTTAATTAAAACGTGTTCATCTGCAGTTAATGAGCTCTGGATGTGGCGTTTACTGACCGGCTGCAGTGCGTGCTGGATGTGGCGTTCACTGACCAGCTGCAGTGCTGCTCTAGTTTGCAATTCAAATTCCTCGGCAGCTCCAGAGTGAAATTTCGAGGAACGTCCAGAGAGTCTCTGTGTCTAAGTAACTGCAGGTTGTTGAGTTTCCTGTCTGACACTGTCTGTATGTCTGTCTGTCTGTCTGTCTGTCGTCTGTCTGTCTCCTGATGATTCTGCTGCAGGATAATTAGTCCACTGAGGTTACTGACAAAACACTTCACTGACAACATCCTGGCTCCTGTGCGAGGCTGTTTCCCCGCAGGAGAAGCAGCAGAGCAGGAACAGTGTGTAATGATCAGCGCTGGTCAACAAGGAACAGGAACATACTGAAGAGGAAATAATGACAATGCTAATAAGTTTACAACAAACGTTTTCTTTTATCTTCCTCTGATTATCGTTGTCTGCGCGTTGCACACTCTAAGATCGTACAACCATCAGTTGTCACAATGCACACTATGCAGCTTAGTCATAATTTATGTAACATTACAACAATTTTAACATTTAATAACTGAGAATTCATTGATTCTGAAATATGTATGTATGTAAAAAAAATATGTCAAGTCATCTTAATAGGTTAAACATGTCAGAATATTATTTAAAGATCGCCTGATTTTCTTCTTAATTACTTAATTAACTGTTTACACAAACAGGTTTAAGGTAATAAGAAAGAAAATTGGGGTTAGATTTTCTGTAAAGACACTTTACACTACCTGTATATCTGTTTATGCTAATACAAACAGAGGTCAGAGGTCAAATCATTAGTCATGATTTTAAAGCCATGAAAATGAGAATACATATTTAACAAGCACACGACTGCTGTTCTCCCTGTAACACATTTAATTGGCCAGTTAAAAAAACCTTTACACTTTCTCACTTTCATTGTTAGCGCAGTTGCTGCAGTTAGCCTGTAGAGGGCAGTATTGTCACCACTTAAATAAACTTCCAATTTACTGATTCAGATAAACCTTTTAAGTTGCAAACATTATTCTGATGAGCTGTGTAATAACGTGGGGAAATGAGTTGGAACAAGCTAACTCAATGTAGCACATTTGTTGCCAATATTAAAAAAGATTGATTCAAACTGTTGCATTCATTTTTTTTGTTGAGCCAAAACATTTACTTATAAAGTCTATAGCAGCTCTGTGAGGCTGTAGACACTGAGAGCTAAATGCTAACATGCTATCATATAGCTGAGTACAAGGAGTTGCTCCCGGTGACCAAATTCTTGGAAGTGTGATGTAAGAATTTCCCCTTAGACCAGATCCTGGTAAAGATATTCACAGAGCCACTCAGGCCTAAAGAGAGCTCCTCCGGTTGGGAGGGAGGAGGACTTATAAAGAGGCTCAAGGGCTTCAGGTTAGCAGGGACAACCACAGCTCCTTCACCAAGGTTATTATTTTTATATTTGTTTGGTGCAAAAAAGGTAAAAAACAACATAAAATACTTCAAAACTGTCAAAAAATATAGATATTCCAAATATTCACACTTTAGTCAACTTTATTTGTGCCATTAAATTCAATTTCCCAGAAACCAGACTTTTTTACGTTCTTGAGATCCTTTTTGCATTGCAGAGGTCAGAGGTCAACAACTCTTTAGAGCCCAGACTGTGTAAAGCCTTGTATAGTTATATCACTCCCAAACAAAACATTACCGGGAGCCAAAATAGAGAAATTACAACTGGACTAACGTGGCATCTACGTTGTGTTTAGGGACTGAAATATCTCCCACAGGATTGCTTGATAAGATGCAGCCTCAGTACTTTGTGTTTTCTGCTATCAGTCGCTGCAGGAGTTCTCTCACTGTTTTTGGGATTGTTGCTGCCTAAAATGCCCAATTTCATAGCAGCTTTTCTAAAAAAAATGCATGTTGTGATGTTTTTAGGCATTTTTCATGGAATGAAATTGTGGGACAAAATAATTTGCTTATTTTTTGTATAATTCATTAAAAATTGAAGACAACTTGTTCCAGTCAGAATAAAATCGCATTGTTTTGAGTGTTCAGTTCAGGATTACAAAAATATGCTTCATTTGTACATAAAGAAAGCTAAATAAACTATTAAATACAAACCCTGGATTAGCTGGAAAATGCAGCCACACTACAAACATATGATGATCTTATAATATGATGGAGATTGGCTGAATTTGTGTTAATTGTTGTGATCGCAACTTCCCAGAGGGAGGCTAATTAGCATGCTAACACGGTAAACTAATTTGATCATAGTAAACATAACCTGCTGAACATCTGAGGACCGTACTCACAAACATTCTGAGAAAACTCCCACAGAGCCTCTGAGTGGCAAAGACCTCTAGGAAGAAACATTTACCTGAGTAATGAACAGATATACACTTATTATAGTTTGGTATTATCTTGTATTCATTTATTAGTTTCCAGAGTGCACTTTTAAAACACATCTGAATAAAAGAAGTAAGGTAACATTAATTAAACTCAAATATGAATTGTTGAAGGAACTCATCTGTTTTGAGTGAAATTAAACGTGTGCAGTATTTAAAATACAGGCGATATGAGTCCAGTTTGTTCCATTGACTCATTTTCTTGAAGTAGACATATTATCATTGTAATACTCTAAGCGTTATAATGCTGTATAACTTCAGTTTATTAATCATCATAA
>NW_023339763.1:684846-693602 GCF_004916995.1 Morone saxatilis | reverse complement strand
TCTTATCTTATCTTATCTTATGGACTGTCTCCATTAGATTATTCAACTAACAATGGATCCCACGTGCACTTTAATAACCAGTTCTGCTCAGTTATTCATCTGCAGAAAGCTGCTGGCTAGCGGGAGCGACCTGGTCACATGACAGACTGAACAAAGAAGAATCCGTTCTCTGTTTTGTGGTGAGAGATAAAACCTTGTCAACAAACACAAACAAAGCTCAGATCACATGACTCAAGAAAGCTAATGTAGCAGCTAACATCTGTTACTTTTTGACAAAGAAATAACCTTTAATTACACTATAATAATTACATTTTCATGACATAGACTTTACACATTGTGCAAAAACAATATACACAATATATGGACCGCTTTGTTCAATCTGCACAAAAACCAAAGTGTAAAAATGATTATTTGCTGTTGTATGTGGGGTTATGTGTCCCTGACAATAAACAAAAGAGATATGTTAATTACTGAGCTTTAAAGGAGCTCGTAAGGTGGATTTTGTTACAGAGCCAGGCAACATGTTTTCCTCTGTCTCCAGTCTTTATGCTAAGCTAGGCTAACTGGCTGTAGTTTCATATTTAAAGTACAGACACAAGAGCTGTATATATCTGAACCTCCAACTCTCAGCAAGAAAGTGAGTGTCCACATCACACACATAACTAACTGTAACTGATTACACAAACTTCAACACACATGAATAATCTAAAACCACAAACACAGTTGCATTGTGGGAACTGACGGGCGTTAATGCAAAGTACATGTGATGTTTGTTGAATCAGCTAAAACCAGAGAATAACTGCGGTTTGTTTTCTTTAAGCAGCTTCAAAACACTGTGCGAGTCTATAATTAGATTAATTAGTCTGAGCTTCATAAACAGTCGAGTCTTCAGCTGCAGACACGAGCACACGACAGGACACCACATGCAAACACACAACACAGCACGCACACCCACACACACTATACAGTTCATTACTGATCATCATTCAGTGTCGTCAGGGTCACACATTATTCAGGGTTGAGGCCAAAAAAGTCGTCCTTTTGCATCTATTTGTTGTTTTGTTTTTATTATAAATGTGTTATTTGGCTGTTTACATCCACCCGTTATTTTAGATAATAAACATAAATGTATGTGTTTTTGTATTTTCCCTTATATAACAGCGAACACTAAATGATGGTCAGTATGTACCACAGTTTGTGTTGTCCGCCTGCGTCATAGACTGCAGTCATCAGCAGAGACGACAGAAACAATGGAAACATAAAGTCAGACAGAAACATCCACAAAGAAGAAGAAGAAGAAGCAAAGACGTCTCACTCTGCTCTGCCAACCAAAGTCTGACCTCCTGATATGGTTTTTCTTTCAAATAAAATCAAACTCTCTGTGAGAATAAAAATAAATACATAATAAAAACAAAGTCAAGGAATGAATAGATAGAAATACAACACTGTTCAAACGAACTTTCACCAGTTAGCATAGAAATATTCAACATTTTTACAGTGATGTCAGAAATAAGATCATTAATATTATGTATTATCAATAATTTTACAAGATATGTTCCAAGTCTGTACAGGGTTTGAAATGGTAATGAACAAAATGAATAAAGTGTAATGGAGAGATATCTTTTTGAAATGTTCCAGCGTTTCCCAAACAGTCTGTTTTATTACTGTCAACAAATCCATGAAATGATCAAAATCAACAATTAATTGATTGTTTACAGCGGTTAAATTAACGTTACTGTTATTTTATTCATGTCCGTCCAGCCGTGAAAAGCTACATTAGCTAGCCAGGCTAAATTAGCTTAGAGCCAGACGTCTTCAACCAAGAGTCGCAGTTCTATCATAAAGTAAAAGTACAAAAGCTATGAAAAATGATAAATAATGAATAGGAAACACTTTATTAAAACTAGAGATGTTCCGGTACTATTTTCTTCTTCCCAATATCTGAACTCTGTGTATCGGCCAATACATGAACTTTCTTTTATTACGTAGTTTGACTTATATTTAGCTGGCTTTGGCTAACGATGCCGGAAATCAACTCTTCCCTAAAACAGGAGTGCCCAGTGCCAGCAGAGCACATATGACCCGCCTTTCTCTGCCTCTGATTGGCTAGTACTTGTTGCCTTTGTTGATTAGGGTAAGCATATAAGTATTTCAGAGTGAGTCATAACTTTGCCTTTCTGGGAAAAAATCGGCACACGTGACACTTCTGGAAAGTAGCGAGGTCGCGTTTGAAAGCTATTCAATTTCGTAATATCAGATCAGTATCCAAAACCCGATGCAGCATTTAAGGCTGTATCGGAGGCATCTCTGACACTCGTATTAGTATCGGAACAACCCTAATTAAATCTAAAGGCCATAATTCACAGATTTACCCTCCTGCCCAAAATCTGATCCCTCTCACAGTCCTTGTCCACCAGTGGGGAGCCGGCATCGGTATCGACCTCCACATTAAGGTGTTTCTATAACTTATATGTAATTAGCTTGTTGAGCTTGTTAATATTTATATTGTTGTTTTGATCTTCTCCCTCTCTTTGTAGATTTAAAAAAAAATCTTTTTACTTTAAATACGATGTCCGGCTGCAAGAGAATCCAGGAGCTGGTTCAAGAACCAATTTGTGGAAAAGGGGCCTCCGTGTGACACCTGAAACTGAAAGAGGATCATGATCTTGGACACCTTCATCAATCTGGTTTTATCCTGAGAATATACTTTGTCCTGTTCACACATACATTTTTTTAAGTTTGAAGTATCTGTTGACGAAATGACTAGTTTTATTCCATCTGAGACAAGAAATAAATAAAAGTATTAAAGAATTTTGGGGTCTATTTCCTGCTTATTAGTGGACTTTGATGAACTGTCGACTTGACTTTAAAGGTCACCACACTTCAGAGGTCTCTGCTCTCAAGTTACACTACTGCCTGGTCTGTGCATGTGTGTGTGACCTAAAAAAATACTGCAGGTTATTATTTATTCACAACTGATCTCAATTCAGAACATGGTTTCGGGTAGCATCCCTAGTTCGCAGCTACTGTAAACACATTACACACGGTATTTTTAAAGACTGCCACAGACAGCGTGGAGCAGCCAGGAAGTATAAAGAGACAAACACAGCTTTGGTTTTGGTTCCTGCGTGAGATTTGTTGACAACAATAACAAACAAAAGTTGTTTAAATTGTGCATAAAGGAAATCAGAAGCTAGTTACTAATGGTAGTTGAAATGAACTATTCACATATAAAACGTTTTCTCACATTACAGAACACATCTCTCGCCGCCTTCAGGAGGAAAATGAAACAAGGCGATCTGAAGGTGTAGCAGGAGATCTTATTATTTTCTCAAATAATAATGGACTGTGGCCCCATTTACACATATCTTTTCAAATGTCACATATATGGACACCATCCAGACATGATTTAATACACTTTCATTTTCATTTAATACATTTTCTTTCACTTCCAAATGTTTTATGTCTCTTTGTAGGTTTCTGCATCTGTGTGTAGTTTATTTTTGGCTCTTTATTGTCATTCGGTATCTTTGAAGTGGTTTTAATTCTCTTTGTAGTCATGTTGCAGATTGTAGAGTTAAAATTGAAGGGAATCCTTCTTGGATGCATTTACAGCTTTTTACAGATCCAATAGTAATCCAATCTGCCCAAGAAGTAAAGTGTAAATGGGGTCAATTTCCCTCAGATTTCTGTCCAGGACCTGCACAGTATGTCCAGTTAAATATTATTTCTTTGTATGAAAGCTGATGGACCTCAATAGTGAACTGGAACACTGTCAAAGTGGAGGACTGGACCTTTAAAAAAGTGCTTATAACATCAGTCAGAGTGAGTCTGGACTCCAACGTCCAGACAGGAAACACAAACCTGTGTTCTTCTTCGGTCTCTCTCAGCTGATGATGAAGACTCTCGGCCCCTCCTCTCTCATAGGAGGCAGACTCTCTATCACCATGTTGTCCATCAGTCCGTATTTATCCTCTTTTCTATTCCTCCTTCTTCCTTCTCCTCCATCTCCTTCTGCTCGTGGACTGGCTGAAATCTCATCTGTGAGCCCCTCCCTCTCCACCGGCTGAGACAGATGACTGGTCAGCTCCCTCATCGTCACCTGCAAGACATCGAAGCATGTTTTATTACGTCTACCTGTTGCACTTTGTAGCCTTACAGCCTGTAACCAAAACAGAATATCCACTATTTCTTTCTCTGAACTCTGATCCATGGCCAAAAGTATGTAAGGCTGGTTCTCAGTCCGCTTTCCAGTTCGTCCAACCGTCATCAGAAACTTTGAGTGGAGTCTTAGCTATAAAAGCACTTTAATGTGGAGGGCAGGGACCACCGACCTGCAGCTCTTTGAAGAGGTGCAGCATGGCCACGCCCACCACGATGACCAGGAAGGCGCCCAGTGTTGTGACCACGTCCACCACCGCCATGCTCCGCCACTCCTGGAAGAGGATGATGGAGGTGGACAGAACCACGGAGGTGAAGAGGACGTAGTAGATTGGGTAGACCAGCAAGGTGTTGAAGGTGTCCAGAGACTTGTTCAGGTAGTTCACCTGCGAGCAAAGAAAAACACTTTTGTATGATTGTCAAACATCATTCTATAGTTTATATGTAAATAGTTAATATTTAGATAATTCTTTTAATCTTCTTCCTCCCTTTGTAGATTTTTTACTTCAAATATACGATGTCCTTGTAGTGAGTCTGGGAAATTATTTCCATCGCTGTATACCAATCAGAATCAGGTTTGCACTATAGTTAACAACAGTAACTCAACCAGTGACAAACTGAATGCAGCCAGACACATAGTGTGATTTCAAACAGTTATTAAACTACGGTATATTTATTATGTTTAATTTGGGACAATGGTTGCTCAGTCTGGGACAGTTGAAAGTAGAATTTGGGACATTGAGATCTGAGAGGTGTAAGAAAATATCGACTCCTGTATCCTGACACGTATTGTATCTTCAGATTCTTGCCCTATGTTTTAACTATCAAGCATTAATGTCATTAAAAAAGACACTCCCTTTATAGAGAGAATAAAAATGATTTTACAGCTTACCTGTGTTACTATGGAGACGATGAGAGTGAAGAGCAGGATCCAGGTGAGAGGACTAGCAAGCACTGAAATATCATCAAACACTAGAAAGAAAGAGAGAGGATAATGAGCATTAACACAGATTCACCTCTTCTGTTGATGCTAAGAACTTGTATTTATACGATAAAAAAGGAATAAAACTCCAACTATAACCATAAAATCAACAGTACTAATATTCTGTAACCGTAACAGTAGAAAAGTTCTACCGTATTTGTTACGGTTGTTGTTGTTAAGTTCCCCATTTTGTTTTTGCAGTATTCTAGACCAATTCCCGGTTTTGGAAAGCGGAAGTTAACAACAGCACAGCTAATAACAAACCACCAAAAGTGTGTATCATTTTATCAAGTTCTTAAAAAAAGACAAGTTAAGGTGGATTTTCATGATTTTCCCAAAGATGAACATTTATCGGACGACTGAAGGAACCAAATTCACCGGCGTTTTGTCGCATTAATTCACTGCAAATGTAACCAGTGTTAGAGTTCGTTCTCTGGTCAAAATATCATTGATTCACCACAATCTTTAAATTTCACCGGGAGTTCAGGCTGAAGATTTTGCTTTTGTTTGGACACTGAATGCTACATTTTGGCACAATCAGTACATATTGGTAGTACACACACATTCTTCTGCCTTAAAAGCTTGTACCTAAATTACCCACAATGCAACTTAACCTTAAACGCTGACTCAAATGACATCACATGAGGACATTTATGAGCCTTCACACAGCGCACAGCTAGGGACAGTAAACTGGGTTATATTCAGCAGAATCCTCCAACAAACACAACCTGGCTTTTGTTTTAAATCAATTGATTTTGAATTCCGAAAAACATGGTAACGTTTTCTGTCTCTCACCGCTGTTGATGGCGATGGCGAGGCCCTTCACGGAGGAGACGGTGAAGGCTCCCAGCAGCGAGCAGATGCTGATGTAGATGAGGATGTTGGTGCGACCGAACCGAGGAGAGAAATACAGCACGAGTATCGCACAGAGAACCAAAACCACCGACATGTACACCAGGAAACCTAAAGCGCGCACACACACACACACACCACACGAGTTAATTACTGGAAAGCACATCCTATTTTTACTGAAACCAGAAATCGATGTTGTCCTCTTGTCAATTATTACAACAGACAAGTCAGTTTTTATAAGTTCAGATCCAAGTGTCTCTGTGTTTTGTCACTCATCAATCCGGTTGAAGGCAGTCACATCTTCATCTGCTTTACATTTAAAATGTCCAAACAGGAGTCTCAGTGGGACATTTTGGAAATACATTAGAATTAAGCTCAACATCATGCACCCTCCGAGCTTTACTGGTGTATAGCATGCTCAATATGTGGCCTACCTGTACAACACGCTTTGTATGAGTTTATCTCCCGTTTAATGTCAGGTTGTTCAGTTATAATGACCCAACAGGATCATTCAAATAATCAGGTTTTAATTTTAAATAATATAATAATGAATAATAAAAGTCGGTTAACGTAACAGGAAGTTGACCCGTATGTATGTAAACGCTTTATTAACGCCGTCCTCACCGGGCCTCAAGCAGAGCTTGTTTGGATCATATCCTGGTAGTGATGTCACTTCCTGCGATTCCCTGTGGAGCGTGATAACCAACAAGATAGATTCCCAGCACGCACAGCGAAAACCAGCCCCAGTTTCCCCACCACGATTCCAAACACCTCCACCCCAACCAGGTGAGGAAGGACAGAACTGCCACTGAACGACACACACACACACACACAGCCACAAAACCATGGGAGTCAGTTATTCTCCATTAATCTCAAAAGCAGCTCATGTAAATAATATCATTTGTCCGGTTTGGCTCCCGAATAAAAAGTGTCTGTCTGATTGTATTCTTTAACTACTTCCTGTGCTGATAAAGTGGAGTTAAAGGAAACTACGGCGTACCTGATCGCAGGACCTCCAGAGCGCCCAGCGGAGTCACCAGCGTGCCGAGCAAGACATGTGGGCCAAAGTTACAGGCCTCTCCCTGCGTCCACTGCACACGACCAGACCAGACGGACGGAGGAGGATGAAAGGTCAGTTTCATAGATACAGGATGAATGGATGTGAAAGACTGACAAACAAAGGGGAAAACCTGCCAAGCCTAAGTCCATGTTAAAGAGCCATTATTATGTGCAGTTACACCAAAGAGGAAATAAACTATATAGAGAGAGTTATAATGAGAGAAATGTTTTCTGCTTTAAATCTACTCATAAATAAACTACGAAGAAAAAAGATATTATAAATATGTTTATGTTATGAAGTTATATTATCTTGTCCATACGTGAAGCAGAAAACACGCTTATAGTAAGAACTAATACTATTAATATTTAAGAGACCTTTTTTTTAAATTTTCGCTTATAAGAGAATTTGAATAAGACATCTGCTTAAAGTCAAAGTTACTTTTAGTAAACTAATAGCTTTCTTGTATGATCAGTTATTGCGTAAAGATAATTGAATTGAAGTTACTTTCGAGAGAAAGTAAACTAGTGATTGCCTCAGCTTTGCTAAATCAGTAGGAATGCACAAGTTAATTAAACTGAGATTAACTGAGCATTAACTGAGTGAATTGATAAAATGCTTTTATGTGGATCATAAACTCAGATAGAAACTACTTACCTGGTTAACAGGCACTCCCACCCAACGAACCAGTCCTTCAGGTAGCCATGACCCTTCACCGCTGCACACACACACACGACACACAGAAGTATATTTCCACATTACAGAGACATACACATCCGAGGAACTATTCTAGTCTAGTCAAGTGGAATACAAAACATGTTGTCCGAGTTGACGCAAACCCGTTGTTTGCCGTACACACAGTGCAAACAGTCTTTATCTCAAACTGTTTCTTCCCTCCAGGTTTTCCCCTTATTTATCCCTGATCGCCCAAACAGGTGTTTGCCCTTATACCTTGTGTGAGCGCCGACGTCCCCCGATCGATGTTGTATCAGTACTTACCGACCTTGAAGCTGCTCTCATTGGCTGCATTGCGTTTCGGAAAACGAGACTGGTAGGCATCGCTTGCTCAACAGGATCTTTGGTATTCCAGATAACAGTAACAATATGTTTGTGAACAGTCAACAACAGATCTGGATCCATATCTATCAGCACTGTTTGACACAGTTTGTGCATCCTGAGTTTGTGCGTTGAGCCCGGACGGGGACCTCACTGAGGAATGACCTGTCAAGTCAAGCAAGGTAGCCCGCCCTAAAGCTGCCCTTGCTTTTAAATGGTCTGTTTGACTCTAAAAAATGGGACCCATCAGTTACTAAATGCAGCCAGTGTAGCTCCCCCTGCTGGCGCTGTTACACAAAGAATGCAATGATTAACACTTCACAGATTTCTGAAACTCTGTCTGTTATTATGGTTTCCCATTTTATTTCCTTAAAATCACCTTGATGTGGGTGATTGTAATAGTGATAATAAATAATAACCATATATAGTGAGAAAAAAAAATGCCATTATTCTTTCTTTAAAAGAGAGAGACATAATAAAGAGAGGAAGAGATATATACGTTTTGTCCTTCTTTCAGTTTAATATCATTAACAGAGACGTAAAAGTCAAATAACGTGTCCATACACAAGAAAGACACAAGACTTATAGTGTCCTAACTAAAACCAGTAAAAGGAGCTGACGCATGAGCAACTCTGAGTTTACCCCACT
>NW_023339763.1:681035-684821 GCF_004916995.1 Morone saxatilis | reverse complement strand
AAGATAATAATATTAATAATAATAATAATAATAATAATAATAATAATAATAAGAAGAAGAAGAAGAAGAAGAAGAAGAAGAAGAAGAAGAAAATTATTTTTTAGTTTCTATACCACAATTCATTTATACAGTGTGACACAAAGTGAAAGAATAATTTAAAATAAACACTGAAATGGAGAGACATACAATAAAAAAAGCTAAAGTTCAATTAAAAAGACAAATTAAGATATAATAATCTCTTAATATGTCTGTATTAGTAAATGCTAAGAAAGTAAAGTTAGAATTGTGAGAATTATTCATTTAAAACAAAATATAACCTAAACATTAACTGGAAACATTCTTTACTTTACTTGGATTTATTAATGCAAAACTTAAAAGCACCTTCATTAATTATTTTATTTATTTAATATTTTTGTGTCTTTTTGTACAAAACTCTGATGAACGCGCTGTTACACCTGATCTGCCCTGCAGATAGAAGGAATGACGAGTTCCTCTCAAAGTCTCATTTACATTCCTCTTTACATAATATCTCCTTTCACACAGTGCCGATGTTATCACAGCCATTGTTCCCTCTTTATTGTGACAGAATACAGAACTGGCACAAATATATTAAAATACCAAACACTTTCTTCCTGTTGGCAAACTTTCCCTGAGTTGTCTGAAAATAACAGTTTTATTAAAACAGAGAGAAGATTTAACGTTTGTGCAACTTTTCTAAGCTTGTTTTTAACTGCAGTTACTCGTTCATTCTCTCAGCTCGTATTCTTTATCAGCACTATCAGTCTGTTTCTGCAACACTTCAGGGGACGTTACTAAAGTTCATATGTGCTCTAAAATGGCCTGCATGGATCAGATTCTTCTTCTTCAGAGGTTTATTACGACAACGAGGTTATTATAGTTAAAACTTAACCCAACAATAAAACAACTAAAACAACATTTTAGTTTAAATAAACTGTAATAAAAATTAGACGTAGAGGTCCAGTGTGTGACATTTAGAAGGATCTATTGGCAAAAATAGAATATAATATGTTTTAATTAGTGTATAATCACCACTGGGCCACCATGTTGATCTATAGATAGATGGTAATTTGTGTTTTTTGCACATTTCGTGGCCACCGTAGTTTCCCCTTCACACTAGGAAGCGAGGGTAAAGTGACGGAGTTGCTGTGTGCAACTATAGGGCTGTATTAATCATTATTTTATTGGTAAAGCACTTTCAAGCTTTCTAGATAAAAACATACAGAGAACAAACATTTTAAAACATTCTAAAATAAAAATATACAGGAAATGTGTTTTTTACTTTACCCAATGAGTCGACACAACCAGCCTGAGGACGTATTGAGTGAGTCAGTGTTTGTACTGTAATATCTGTAATCTTAAAACTAATACTGAAACAAATAAAAACTAAATTGAACTGAATTGAATTAAAAACAAGATAAAAATAAAAACTGATTATGAATACAAGCTGTGATTACTTCCTCCCAGCAGTATGAAGGTACAGTTCCAGTAAAACAACTTCAGCCTCATTGTTTCCGTTCAACCTACTGGAATCTGGAGTCATTATTCTTCTTTCTGGATGCATTGTGGCTACTGAGGAAGTTCAGAGACCTTTTCCTCTCGTTAACACATTTTTTTTATTTTCCATCACAGTGAAATCTAAAACACATCACGAGATTATCGTCACATTTGTTCCTCGAAGCACCAATCCAGGAAGTACTTAGTCTGCTGGCACCGATCCAATCAGCTGGTTTTAAATGTACTTTCTGTCAAACTTCATGTATTATGTTGTTATTATTAAAATCATTTTGCTTTTTTGTTGTCTTTTCTCTGTGTTTGTTGTCTTGAATGAAAATAAACCTCTGTGGTAGATACAGAACAAAAACTAAACCAATGCAGTAAAATACAATCGTCGTTTTATCTGTAAAATGACATTTTTTTTACATAAATACAACAATGGAAGTTTCTAAAAGTCTTACTGAACTCCAGAGTTTCAAAGCCAGAGAAACAGTAAAATACTGTAATTCATGATAATTAAACCCTGTAAACATATTAGTACATTTAAATTTTAATCTCCTTAAAATGGGATTTGGGAGAAACACCACAATCAAACAACGACACAGTATATTCTTAATTTATGCCCCAAGTTCTGTTTTTAAGCTGCTCATTCAGAGTAAATGTCCTGTGTTATGAACAGTAAAATGTAAAGTCTACCTTTTGTATATTTGGCTCAGAAATGGGCGTGCAGTGTTTGCACACTGTCACTGAACTAAGGATCATTATGCCATTATCATCAGCCCAGTGTGCGAACCATACCGCGGCTATCAGGGAGCTCACTGTCTCAGCAGTCAGAGTTTGGACTGAACATGAAGCACCGACGGTAAAAATAGATGAATAATGATGATTCGGCAGACTCAATCAGACTACATAAATTTATTCTTTCTATATTTTCTGATCTGAATTAATGATATTGTGCAGCCATGCTCCACTGATTCCCAACCTGAGGGTTGAGACCCCAACTAGGGGTCGCCAGACCTGCTTGATTTTAAGGGGTGTAAGAAAATATACACAGTACGTTACCTTTTGTGAAGTAAAGATACATTTAATTGTCTAACAGAACAACGGCCAAGCGCCAGACAGAAGAAAAACCCTGAAAAAATAACCCTATTAGGTCTGTATGATTGTTAGGAGTTATTAAAACTACATAATACAGACTCTACAGACAGAGAATTGTATAAAAACTTCCCTAAACAGGAAATAATCCGCTTAAATCTCATCCAAATCTCTAGTTTTACACAAACTTCCTGCAGTCACTGAGTTCACTGTTTGTACAGTTTTAAATGAAATATCCATAAACCTAGAATCTCTTACGCTCCCTTTACTCAACACAGATTTAAATAAGATCCTTAAACATAAAGAACGTGGTTTACACACAAAGACTCCCTCCTATTAACACACATCAGTAAAAGGTGTGTGTGTGTGTGTGTGAGTGTGTGTACCTGTTGTATGAGTGCTGTTGTCCAGGTGTGTGTAGATCTGCGTTTGACCTCCGGTGAACAGACAGACTGCAGACTGAGGGCCGCACCACAGCCGGACCACAGACCCTGCAGAGACCCACAGCATCACAACCATCAAACCTTTTATTCTCATTCTCATCATATCGTTGAGTCCCGTCGGTAGTTGCTTCATAATTATCTTTAATATATCGACCTTAGTGTAATAAGGAGTAGAGCTGCAACAATTAGTCGATTAGTTGTCAAATATTTTAATTAATTAATTAACCAACAGTTTTTGGTAATCAATTAATCGAATTCTTTGATTTTAGCTTCACAAATGTGAATATTTTCTTTCGTCCTATATGACAGTAAACTTGATATATTTGTGTTATGGACCAAACGAGACATTAGAGGAAACAGTAACATTTTTCACAATTTTTTTGACGTTTTATGGACCAAACAACTGATTAATTATATAGATGAAAAAATGATTTAAAAAAACCTGTAAACTATAAATAGTTGTTTCTGAAAACCTTTATTTACACATCATTTTGAAGGAATAAAGTGTTTTTATATATTACGGACTATAAATTGGACAGAAAACTTCTTTTCTTTTCTTTTGATGGTAAAAACTTGTATTTAAAGTTAAAGCTGTGGCTCAGAGGCAGAGCAGGTTGTCCCCTAATCGGAGGGTTGCTGGTTCGATCCCCGACTCCTCCAGCTACATGTTGTAGTGTCCTTGGGCAAGATACTGAACCCCAAATTGCTCCCAATGCTGTGCATCGGTATATGA
>NW_023339763.1:671883-680848 GCF_004916995.1 Morone saxatilis | reverse complement strand
ACTAATATCCTTTTACCGTAATAAGTTTATTACAGTTTATTTGTTACAGTGTGTCTCTTTGTGCAGGAATTATAAATGATTTCAGAGTTTGAAGTTGAACAGTGAGCGAAGGTTTCTGGCTGTTTGCTCTCTATGTGTCTGTGTGAAGGGTTGAGTAATACTGGTTGGACCACTGTGCTGCTGATTACAGTAACATGAGGAGAGGAGACGGTCAACACAACCAGGCAGAGAGCTTCAATATTGACACTGTCAACAGCGAGTCGTCGGCATACAGCGGCTACAATCACACTGACTGCTGCAGTCTGTGCCCTTAATGAGCAGATCTTCAGATCCACAAAGGAGCTTCAATATCTTAGATATTACTGGGACGCAAAAACTTTTAAGTTTGTAGAAAAATTCTCAATTTTCCTTCCTCAATTCCTTAATTACTGACTGATTTCCTCATAATTTCTACAGAGTTTCAGCTGAATATTTACATGCTAAAGATGTGAGTACATAGACATTAAAAAAGAGTAATAAAATCAGAATTTAGAAGAAAATGTGATGGTTCTCAAGCAAGTTCTGCAGTCACAAGGAACGTCTTTCTTCCATGATTTCTAAGCAGAGTGATGTTCAACTGTGATGAGACGAAGATGATGATATCCTAACTAAGTGTAATTCATACTGAACCTTAAATATAATAAATAGTTGTCAGCACAAACTCACGCTCCAGCTTCTCAAATGTGAATGTTTGCTGTTTTTTTTCTATGTGTCTTTGTGGTTGGACATCTGAATAAGTCAACCTGGATATTTTATGGACTAAATAATGAATCGATTAATCAAGGAAACAACTGTCGGATGAATCTTTCATTAAATGATTATTTGAACCCCTGAAAAGCACAAAAACAAGTAAAAGTTCTGTTTTCAAAACATTTAAAACCACTGTTTTAACCTATAACAGCATCTCATATTTTATTTATTGATCATATTCTGTTACTAATCTGATTCTGTAAACTGAAACAGTTCAATATTTGTTACTATATAGTTACTTTAAGATTAGATGTCCCTTTATTGATCTCTTCACAGAAGTTAATGAAATGCTGAGAAACAGGTCTACTGTGTATATTTTGTTTTACACCCCCAATGAGGCTTTGGTGACCCTCAGCGGGGCCCCGACCCACAGGTTGGGGACCACTGATTCAGATATATTATTTTAAAAAACAGAAATGTGCCACAATAATGTTTTTGGGTTGAGATATCTTCATTTTGGGTCTTTTCCAAGCAAATCCTGATCAATGTGATTAAATGAGCAGATATTTCTGCCACCATCTGAACAGCCCATGAATATTTCTCCAGATCCGCACCTGTCAGAATAATGGAATAAAAGCATTTTCCTCTGAGCTGTAAACTCTAAATCTCTGGTAGAGTACAAACACCTCAACAATGCTGCAGTATTTAATGAACTGTAATGGCTTTTATTTCTGTTTCCTGCTCGACAAGGAAACATGAGTGACATACAGACAGATTGGATGGATAGAGATATTTGTGGCTCTGCAGTCTTCCACCGTACTGCTGTACACTTCTTATTCTAATGATCATTATTCTGATTGCTCTTAGAATGAGAGAGCTCGTTCTTACCGTTCCTGCAGGTCTCATTATTGAGCTGGACATCTCGCATCGTGCTGCTCCGTTGAGGAAATAATCCACAGAAACAACGAGCTCAGAGTGTCTATGTTCAACAAACTGAATCCACCAGATGTCTACACCCGGACCGCCCTGTAGCCCGGCACACAGAGACCAGCTCGGTGTCATTCACCCTGAAACCAGGTTCTCCAACAGCAGAGAGCGTGTGTGTGTGTGTGTGTGTGTGCAGGTAAACAATACACCTGACCCCGCCCAGCACAGCCCCGCCCCGCCCCGCCGGGCAGAGCCGGTGTCACGCAGCAGGTGTATCAACTTTCCCCTCAAACAAAAGAACTGAAGCTGCACAAAAAGAAAAGTTAAAGGACTGTCTGAGTGAACTAAATCAGCCAGAAATGTTCAATGGGAACTTCCACACACTTCATTCAGGTTCACTGAAGTAAATATGGAAGCTCATTTCTGCCAGACGGAAACAAAGATTCTGTAAATCATTATAATGAGAAACAATATGATTCATCTATTAATAGAACATTAATTGGCAACTTCTCAAATGTGAAGATTTTCTGCTTTTTCTTTGTAAATATTTGAATAATTATAGTTTATTTTATTTTAATACGCATTGTGAATGTGTCAGTATGAGCTCTGGGTAACTGTGACGACATTTCTCACTATTTGTTTAAAGTTTTTACTCATCAAATAATCAATCAATTAATGCAGATGAATCAGTAATGAAAACAATCAGAATTGCAGCATTTTATAAAACATCTCCTCCTTAAACAACTAGAAATGACTGCATCAGTAGTAATAATCTAATATATTATGGTATGGTGGTACTTTTACTGAACTAAAAGATGAACACTTCCTCCAGCACTGCAAACTTTAAAGTGGCTGTAAGCTCTTTATTAGAAGTGTGGATGTTTAGACGTATATGTTTACTACACCTCCACTGAAACAATAATCTCACCTCCATACAGGTGAGCCCATTCAGAATGAGACTGCTGCCCCCTTGTGGACGATGTGGGAAAAACACATCAAAGTTTATGAGACACTACATTGAGTTTTACAGTTACTACAGCTGTAATAAGATCAATAAGGTTTTAATGGCTGCACCTTTAAATGTGATTCATAAATCGTCATCAATCATCAATAAACACACGTGTGTTGATATTCTCTCAATTCACAAAACTTTATTTTCTAGGAAAAATAATTTCATCCATTTCTCAGCACTTCATTTGACAGCAGTTGGTTTTCCAGAGAGAGGACAGCACCGCCGCTCTTCTGATGCAGGCGGGGGGGGTGGGGGTCAGGCTACGTTAGCCAAGAAGCTAAGCCATGCTAAGCTAGGTGAGGCTAAACAAAGCCAGGCTAAGCGCTGTTCAGTTGCAGTAGTTCTGCAGGTCGAAGATGTTGCAGGGCCGGTGGCAGCACTGCTCAACGATGCCTCGCTTCACCATCATCTCCATCTGGTCCTTGAAGGCGAACTCGGCCACCTCGTTCTCGCCGCCCGCTGCCGCTGCAGCGCCACCTGCCTTCAGTGGGAGGAAACCTGACGGGACAGAGAGGAAGTCATCAGAATCAGGAGCTATAATGAACACTGGACGGCGTTCTGAGGTCTTCAAACCTTCAAAGGAAAACTGTCAGTTGGTCTCACCCTGCAGAGGGTCGACGTCTCTCTTGGGGTTGTAGAAGAAGCCTCGGTCCCCACAGACCAGGTAGAGGGCGTCGACCAGGTGAGAGCCACACAGGTGCTGGGCGGGCGCGACGGCCTGGGAGCCCGGCCATGATACGATGAGTAAGACCAGCAGAGAGACAGACTGGAGCCACAGAGCCGCCATGCTGGAGGAGACTGAACACACAGACACATTCATGTGGAGGTGATGGAGGGGAAGACAGGAGGAGGAAGAGGAGGGGAAGAAGGAGAGGTGCGACGATGAAGGATGGAGGAAGGAGGAGAAGTGGAGGTGCAGAAAAGAGGAGGAGATCGACAAGGAGAAGAAAGATGAAGATGAGTAATTAGATGAGGTAAGAGTAGAATAATTCACCTGAAGATCAGAGGGAGAAGATGGAAAGTGTAGGTAGAAGAAGAGGGGGTATGAGGAGGAGAACGGCATCACTTCTAGATTTGGAGGAGGATATGAAAGAGTAGCTAGAGGACGGAGAGTAGAAACAGGCACTCCATTGTATGAGTGAGAAAAGAGAAAGAGGAGAGTGGGAAAAAAGTGGGGAAAGGGAAGGAGGAAGAGACAACAACTGCACCCTGTAAGAGTCGCACAGGAGGAGGAGGAGGAGAGAGGAGCGTGGAGGTAGAGGAGGAAGGAGAAGGAGAAAGGAAAGTGAAGAGGAAGGGAAGGAAGGAGTATGAGGGAGGAGGAGGGGGAAACATCACCTGTTAGATTTGGAAGGAGGATATGAGGAGATGGAGGAGGTGACCTCAGCGATGAAGAGAAGCAGTATAGCAGACGCAGGCTGAGAGCTGGTTGGTGTGAGGCCAGAAGAGAAGGTCTCCTCCTCCATTATAGCTCCTTCCACTCTCCAGCTGGCCCGCCCCATGCTGTGTGTGTGTAAGTGTGTGTGTGTGTGTGTGGTCACAGCACTTAGTACAACAAACAGAGCTAATGGGCCGACATGATCTGATCACCTCTCATAGACAAATATTGATCACCAATCAGCCTCCTGCTGCTTCTGCTGAGCTCAGCAAGCCCAAACCCCACAACTCATCCATCCCTTCGCTTGCTATTGGTTCCCCGGATGACAAAAAAAATCTAGCAGAAAAAATTTAATATCGCATCATCAACTTTTTCGCACCCCAGAAAGGGCAAAGATTTATTAGTTAGCTAGCTAGCTAACAACCCGGCTAGCACCCAGGGTGGAGTGTTTCTAGAGGGGCCAGACCGCATTGATAAAAACACAACTTTATTACTGTTCTTCAAATGATTTTTGTTCAAATTAATAAAATTAAACAATGCTGTTTTTCTGCAAATATATGTGATGTATTTGTCAAAGGAGGCCAAAAAAAGCTATTTGCTACCATCCCACAAGTAAATATGTGGAAGCGAACGTGACTGTTTTCTGTTTCAAACTGACATTTTAAAGTTTAGTTTAGAGATTTTTCAGCTGAATAGAAACGTTGTTATGTGGCTCTGTTCAAAGCCACTGGACTCCTCTCAAAAAACAGTCATTTTATTTGACAGTTGAGTTGCTACTGCCTCCATCGGTTAGTTAGTTTGTGTTTGTAACATGTTAATCTGTATCCGAACTTGCGAGGAAAAGGACTTTTACTTGTAAGAGCGTATTTGTACACTGTGGAACTACTTTTAGGAAATGATCTGAGTATTGTTCCACCACTGACGGCACAGAAACCCAAAGTCCTAACTACCTCCTCAACACAAAGAGTGCCTGATGGGTGTCGTGCTGACGGAGCTTTTTCGTTGAGCTTGTTTGTCTCTTAAGAGGGAAAACTCAACTAACCGTGACGAGTGTCACCATGATGACGGAGGAGGACGCCAAACAAAGTGTTTCTGCAAACGACTCAGAAACAGAGTGAGGACGTCAGAAACCAGCTCTGCTGCCTCTAACTGACTAGAAAACCTCCATCTTAATCACCTAATAGTCTGTAACTGGAATTTGTGACGTGTTGTGATTGGTACATTTAACTTACCTTTTATGCTTTTTTTGCAGTTATTTTACTTATTTTTTAGCAATGCAACTTAATTTTAATTATATTATTCTTAATCTTTTGTCTGTTTTGGTTTATTTAATCGATTTTTTACCTTCCTTTCCCTTTGCCTCATACGTTGCATTCAGTCTCATTGCTCTGCTACTTTTCTGACAGATATATAAAGTTATGTTGAAAGGCACACGCAGTCGCACAAAAAATTATAATAAAATAAAATGTGATGTAATCAGTACATTTAATGACATCACACACTGCATGATTTCAAAAAGAAAGAAATAAATATAAAAGAATAACATGTTCATGACTCAAGCACACAATAAATCAATCAATCTATCAATTATTATTTGTCTGTAATTGGTTACCAAACGTTCAAATGCTAACTCTTCAATGTTGAGTGTTATAGTATAAAACTTAGTTTTATATAAAGCCACATTTCATACAATTCTACCCACAGTAACAATGTACACACATTTCTGTTGTCTTTAATGAGGTAAAACATAAACAGCTTCTCCATAAGCATGTGCACAACATATTGCATCACGGCACCAATAGCTCCACCTTGTGTCCATTGTCAAAATCACAACATATCTTTTAAATAATGACCAGTTTTGGGTGGCGTCTTCAGATGTGAATTACAAACATTTCTTGCTGCCCCAAATACAGCTACAAATAGTCGGTTTATACTCATGATAGTAACTTAAATCAACATCTCCAACCTCTAGAAGCAGTGTAACCCCTTTAGCAGCAGTCCCAAAACCAGATGTCTGATGTTCATATGTGGCGAAAATAGTGCTGTACTGTTGAAGTGACGTGACCATGAGCACCCGAAGGCGTTGCTGAACGTACACATATGTCATTTGGGTGGATAACGTTTAAAAATGTGACCATAACAGCGATTGTAAAAACAGGCACATCTGCAGTTAATATGGGAGCTAATGGGGCAGTTGGTTGGCACTCTTGACGTTCAGGAACTCAGAGTGCCACAAGTTTAAGTCCATTTAATTCCAGAGTTATATGTGTAGAACTGGCACAAATCGTCCTACGTCTTGATGTACAGATTATGTACAGTATGTGGAGTGAAAATTGTGGCTGTCAATTGTCAGACAAGAATTTTAGACAATTTTACAGCCTCTGTTCACTGTGACTGATAGTTCTCTCTGAACATTCTGCGCAATACACTCTAATGCGAAAGTTTTGGAAGGACTGAAATTTTCATTCATTTTGAACTGCGATTGTGTGAAATGTATGAAAGATATGAAAAAAGCTGAATTAATGTCAGAAAGTCCTGCTTGTCGTGAACATTTTAAAGTTTGAATGGAGTTTCTATGTAAATGAATTAATAAGTAATGAAGAGTTGAAAATTAATGAAAAATGTGAATAAGGAATAATTGGGGAAAAATTGCTGGAAAACATGGAATAGTTTGGAAATTATGAAAGGTATCAATAAGAAAACAACAACTATACCCACTCCTGCTATAAATCTCAAAGGAGCAGAAGCAGCTGGTAGAAATCATACACATTTTCTTCAATACATACACATACTAATTATGACCAGTTATCAGTAAATAATATTCGGGTCAATAAAATGTTATTTCTGCTGATTTCCACACAGAAACTTTCCACGGGCTTTCACACTATATATTTTCCCCTGTGCTGCAGTCTCAAATTCAAATCTTATTTACATACATTTTGAGACAGGTTTTATATGTGCAATCAATTGGTTCCTTTCATTCCATCCAAACATTATCACAACATCACATCATTTTTTCACGCACTTCTCCAAAATAATTTGATATTCAAATGATATTCCGTCTCTTCACCTTTGTGTTGTGTCATTCTGTGAAAGAAAGATCCGTTGACCGCCTCTCCACATGATAATATAGCTGGATTTTCAGCTCGAGAGATACATTTCTTTAAAGTCAGAGGGCACTGATCGGACCAACACTCACCAAACAAAGACAACACAGCCATCAATTCTCAGAGTATTAGTTTCAGCTGTTAAGATACTGAGCAACTGAGCAACTTCCAGGTAAGGACAAATGTGGACAAGTGCTGACCATTTGATGGGTTAAGCTACAGATGGTTTTATGAGTCTGTGTATTAAATCTAATGTAATTTCCAGTAATTTCAAATGTTTATACACAATGGAATTGTTGATGTTTTTTTTAAATTTGAATGTTTTCGGAGTCATGCAGACTTTCTCTTATTGTATGATGTTGATTTTATCTTGCATCAATATCTGACAATAGCCTCACCTAAGGACCCTATTGTATCTGAAGGAACTATTTGCATGAAGTACTGTAGTGCTGCAGAGGTGCCGTCATCTACACATCTTCAAGAAAACGTTTGTCTGGTAAAACAATATGTGGAATTTCGAGGAAACCGGAAGTTGCCATAACTTTAATGTACTTTGTCCAATCTCCACCAACCTTCACATGTCTGATAAGAGCCTCGTCAGACCTACAAAAAAGCGTCTTGGAACCATACCCCAAAGAACAGGAAGCTGGCCTTTTTGAATTTAATGTCTAACTGTTTTTGCCATTTTAGCCATTTGCACACCTTCTATTTTTAGCAAACTCCTTCTAGGGAATTGATTGGATTGACTTCAAATTTGCTCAGACTACTCTAAAGACAATCACGATTAAACATTTTCATCAAAGGGTGCCATAAAACAGGAATTAGTTATAACTTCAGTTTACTCTCCACAAAACTTTCATAAGAGTCCCGCCCTGAACACGTCTACATGCCAAAATTCAGTCCTACTCATGGCAAAAGAAAACACCATGTTATATACTTTCACAAACTACTTCTTCTGAAATTTGGCCAGATTATAATACTAAAAATGTTGTTTGGATGATAAATGATGAATCTGGTGAGTTTGATAAAGTACTGTTGTAAAACAGTAAATCACTTTAGTTTATCCAAAAAAGCATTATTATGAGGAATTAAATCATTTGCAGTTTGAATATAGTGCAGTCAGAGGTATTAAGTTAATTTAAAAAAAAAACAATTTGACAGAAATACACTGGGAACACTGAATAAAGAACTGCTGTAATTATTGTTTGATCTATGTAGGATTGATTTTGTATTTTTGTATTCACATAGGAATTTCAACATAACATTACAGATACATTAATGATTCTAGTAGCTTGTAACTGTAGTGCGAAAAGTTCAACATGTGCCTTCTGTGAGTAAGTTTGTATTGCTTGATTTTATAGATTCAAAGGAAGACAGGATGGGTGTCGGACGGATCATATCAGTTTTCTTGATTCTAATAGGTAAGCTAAGTGACCTTCAACCAATTGTCTATAAAGTGGCTTAATACAAAATAATGGAAAAGGTATGACACAAAATGAGTTAAGGTCTCTCCTGCATGTCAACCTTCTTATATGAAGACTGATCAGACTCTAGTATCACCCTTAGATCACAATCAGTTAATAAAGACAAAGTAATCAGAAGACAGTAATCTGTGTTTTGTCATCAATTTTTGTACTTATAACCAAGTTTTTTTATAATATATTAAACTTATAATAACAACAGCTGCTGCAGCAACAACAGCTGCTGCTTCTACGACAGCAACTGTGGAAATGACAACAGCGACACCTGCTCCAATTACAACAACGCCTGCTCCAACAACAACAACAACAACAACAACAACAACGCCTGCTC
>NW_023339763.1:671282-671783 GCF_004916995.1 Morone saxatilis | reverse complement strand
TTTACATGCTCTCTATGTTTGTGTGTTTTCTTAATTGTTTATGTGTCTGTAACAGGAACCAGTATGCTACTGTGAAAGAAGTATGCAGAAACTGATTACAATCAGTGTCCATTTCTCTTGCACCCAAAACAAAACTTTATTTCCTGTTTGTCTCTGCTGCATACACAAAATGTCCCTTCTCAGTGAAATGCTTTATCTTAATCACTGGTTAAAAACTGACAGTCTGCAGAACTGCAATGTCATTCTCATGATATCATTCACAGAGTGGTGACCTGAGTCATTCAGATCCCCAACATGAGTTGCTGTGTGATATTCAGTTAGCATGGGATTCTGTGGACATGTAGTCGTTGATTTTCTCATCGTCCTGTAGAACACTGTGCGACGCTTGACATAAATACGCTTGTCAAAAAAGTCTGAAAATGTTTTTAAAATACTGCAGAAAAAGAAATTCTTGCACAGCAGATCAACTACCAACATCCTTGTCCACAAGCCATCAATGCT
>NW_023339763.1:670552-671210 GCF_004916995.1 Morone saxatilis | reverse complement strand
TACAGTATTATGTCAGGTAATGAGGGAAGGAATAACAGCAGGAACTCTTCCATAAGAACCACTGTTGTTTTACAAGGGTATCAATGTCATAGCAGTTCATATCCAAAAGTATAGAAATTACAAAGTATTCAAAACAGATTATACTCACAAGTTTATTTCTCCTCTTTTTCAGAACATGCAGCAAAGCTGGAGAAGCAGGAGACTGAGTTGAAGAAGCAGGAGACTGAGTTGAAGAAGCAGGAGACTGATGTTGGAGGAGGAGTTGATGTGTTAGAAGCAGGAAAAATGGGCAGCGTGAGGATCTGAGCCACTTTGACAAGAACCACATTGTGAGTGACGACTGGGTCTGATCATCTGGAGAGGTGTCAGTTCCACCTCCAGTGTACTGCTGATGTGTCCCTGAGCAAGGCACCCAACCCCTAACTGCTCACAGAGTGTCCCTACATGGCAGCAACTCCACCATCTCTCCACATTTACATGTCTATAAGCCCTCCATATGCATGATTTTATTTTGGGCCTGTGTGTGTAAAGTAAGAGTGAAAAAAGAATTTCCCCATTGGGGATTAATAAAGTATATCTTCTTCTTCTTAATGTGGCTGATCGGTGTATATATATTGCTCTCTCTCTCTCTGTCAGTTGGGCAGGTGGCTTTCTCAGC
>NW_023339763.1:667419-670527 GCF_004916995.1 Morone saxatilis | reverse complement strand
GGTATGGGAAAAGTGTCCAACATCTCCGCTTCCTGTAGCCAACAGCGAGGCTGAGGAAAGCCACTGCCCAAATGACAGAGAGAGAGAGCAAGCATATATATACCACCGACTCAGCCACATTAAGAAGAAGAAGAATACAGCTTTATTATCCCAAATGGGGAAAATACTCTGATCTTCAAACATGTCCCTACAAACATTGGAAATGCCTACAACCCACACACAGGTACCTGAACTCTGTTATTTTCACCTATGCTGATGTCTAATGTTGCAACAGTTGAATTTTCATTTAAAAAGACTAAAAACAAATGTCCAACAGGTATTTTCACTGCACCAGTGAGAGGAGCCTACCACTTCGAGTGGTACATAGGAACACATGGAGGTCAGCATGCTTCAGGAGCTGTGTTGGTCAAGAACTCACAACACATTTTTATCGCATATGAACATCAGACATCTGGTTATGGGTCTTCTGCTAATGGGGTTACACTGCTCCTAGAGGTTGGAGATGTTGTGTTTCTGCGTCTGTGGGAAAATACAAAGGTGTTTGACAATCATAATCACCATACCACCTTCAGTGGTCATCTGCTTTTCACCATGTAAGACAGAAACACTTCCTCTTTTCCTTTAAACTCTGATAATCATGCAGGTTTTTGCTGTCTTGAGCAGATCTTGCACTGAATTGATCTAAATGTAATCTGATAATCTTGAATCACAGTAGTAATGTATAGTAAACTTTCCTTTGCAGTGCAACAACAATTTCTAATAGTTTAAATGTTGATACATTTTTTATCTGGTTCTGGATCTGCAGTCAAATATACTCAAGAGAAATAATCTAATATAAAGGTGATACTTTTTTCTGATGCTCTTGTCATTAATAAAATAATAAACATTTATACAACTAACTTTCCTGCCTCAAATGATTCAACATATAGCTTTAATTAGACGAGTCTAAACTGACTATTTAAGACCAGTAAGATCAAGACAGTTAAACTAAGTTTATTCAACTGGCTCCTGGAGTTTCCCTCATCTCAGAGTTAACAAACTTGTTTCTTTAATCCTGCCTCCTCAAACATCATCACTTCAGTGAAGTTGGTGTTTCCTCATTCCTAAAAACACAAACTGAAAACACATTTCACATGATGTAGTGTGCTAAAATAAGTAGCAATAAGTATCAGGGTGGGATTAAATTATGTCCCCCGTTGCTGGACATCAGCTGTTCCTGGTGGGATAGGTGACTGAGAGTGGGTGGACTGAGGATCTTGATGGACTCAAAGGTTCATCCATAGGTTTAGACATCATTTGTGTTGCATGGCTGATGTGCAGTGAAGTTGGCTGGTGAGCAAACATGTCTTACTTTATAAAACAAAGACAACTCTGTTAACTAATGCTGTAAGTTCAGTAAGTGGAACCAGTCTGTCACAGTGTAGTATGAGGAAATAAACTCAGTGCCCATTCCTTCTTCACTCAACACAACACTTTATTTCTGTAATGGCTCATATAAATAAACATCCTCATTATAATATTGGCTGACAATAAGTCATGTGAAATAGGAATGAGGTCTGTGACGTCCACCTCCCTCACCTTCACACCTCTTTTTGCTGTACTACATAAACCTCACACCGGTCTACAGAGGACACAGTTCACCTGTGTAAGCTGCCAGTGTGAGAATGAAGATCGCTGTGATTTTCCCGTTGCTGCTGCTGGTCTGCTCTGGCTCCACAGATCAGAATAAGCAGATTGCAAACCAACAGCCTTGTCCACAAGACATCAATGCTGTGCTGAGAGAGATGACCGCTGTGTTGGCTGAACAGAGAGTGAAGATACAATTATTGGAAAGGAAGGATCAAGGTACAGTATTATGTCAGGTAATGAGAGAAGGAATAACATCAGGAACTCTTCCATAAGAACCACTGTTGTTTTACAAGGGTATCAATGTCATAGCACTTCATATCCAAAAGTATAGAAATTACAAAGTATTCAAAACAAATTACACTCACAAGTTTATTTCTCCTCTTTTTCAGAACAGTGCGCTGCGCGAAAGCTTTGAGAGAAGCAGGAAGACTGAGTTAAAGAAGCAGAAGACTGAGGTTGAAGAGGGTCAGGGAGAACTTGATGTTAAAGGAAAGCAGGGAAGACTGAGTTTGAAGAAGCAGGGAGACTGAGCTTAAAAGGAGAGCAGGAGACTGTGTTTGAAGAAGCAGGAAGACTGTGGAGGTTGAAGAAGCAGGAGACTGAGGTTGACAAGCTGAAGCAACAGCTGAAAGGTACTGTGTGAAATCATCATGGCTCTGATTATTTGTATAACAAAAATGTAATGTATTTTTATGACACCAATACTACTACTGTGTGGTATAAAATGTAATTGACCAGAATATTATTTATTCTCAAATACCATAATATCAAGTACTGAAACTGATAACTGCTGCCATAATTAGTATGTGCATGTATTGGAGGAAATGTTTCTACCAGCTGCTTCTGCTCCTTTGAGATAATCACGAAATTTTGATTTTAGAGGTGGGGGGGACACAAGTATTTTTAACTCTAACTCTTTCAGTTCACTGTGTTTTATAGTAGTTCTTCTAGTTTATCTATTTCTATTGTTAAGCGACTACCAAACAAACAATATAGTCGCAGAGAGGCTAAGCAGGGGAAAACTTTACCTGCCGGACGCGCTGGTTGTTCAATAACAACATCTCTCGATTACTGATTTATGCATATTTATTGCTGCTAAAACACAAATGGTGAATGTTCCCACAGTGCATAAAAACATTCAGTCAGTGAATCTCCGAGATCATGCGCTCAGCAAAAGTATGACCTCCCCTCTCACCTCTCACTTCATTCATTCACCAGGTGAACAGCTGATTTTACTACCTGGCTGATGCACCACCACGTGACAAAACCCACAAACCCTAAAACAATACTAGCTGCCGCCTACAGCTACTTTTAAGTTTACTGTTCCCTTTTTTGGTTTGACTGGTTGTAAAGCATAAAACATTCTCCTGCTCTCCCTCCTCCAGCCTCTCCTCCTGTATCTTCCTCCTCTATCTCCTTCTGCATCTCTACTATCCGTCACCTGACAAAAATATATTAATGCATGACATGAACAGTGGG
>NW_023339763.1:664312-667319 GCF_004916995.1 Morone saxatilis | reverse complement strand
ACTGTAAACGGAGGTGCCAGCTGGTCAGCGCAGGTTTTGAGGACACGTCCACTAATCCCGTCTGATCCAGCCGCTTTCCTGGTGTTCACACTTTTAAACACCCTCCTGACGTCACGCTCCGTCACGGCAAGTGTGTCCTCCCCTCCGGCTGGGAGCGCAGTGGGCAGTCGATTTCCCGACTCAAAGCGTGCAAAGGAGTTGTTGAGTTCGTCAGTCAGCGAAGCGTCGGCACTCACCGGGGGGGTGTGTGCTGCTTTGTAATCCGTGATGGTGCGTAGTCCCTGCCACAGTCCCCTGGAATCAGACTGTTCCATCAGTTTCTCCAGTCTTTGGCCGTAGCGGTGTTTAGCCTCTTTCACCGCTCTGCAGACACTGTAAGAGGCCGACTTGTATTCCTCCATGTTCCCAGAGGCGAGTCCCGAGTTATAGGCAGCGGTGCGGGAAGGCAGAGCGTCGCGGACAGATCTATCCACCCACGGCTTCTGGTTGGGAAAAGTCGTTTTAAATGCTTCTGTGGAAGAGGCAGCAGTGAAATATAGTCTATTTTAAAACAGCTATATCAGTGTATGCAATATTCAGAATATTTTCACCCCTTACCCTGCTGTCAAACAGCCCTTTCTTATGGAAACTGAAGCCATTATATCCGTCTGTGCTTTTTACAAAGCCACCAGACTACTTTGACAAAAACACAAATTTTACCTTACAGAAGAGTTTCTGGCCTCTTTCTACCGCGAACCACAGCACCTAATGTTAGATCATTAGACATGTGTTACTCCTCAGAGTAACAAATACACTTTAAGTAATAATTCACTACGACTTGAGTACAGAATTTCAGTACCCTTTCCATCACTGGTAAGAACTTGTGATTATCTTTTCAACTTAATTTCCTTATTGTCCTTCCTCTGCTCCTTATACGTACTATGGCACACTACATCAAGTGAAATATGTGCTCAGTTTGTTTTGTGTTTTTGAGAATAAGGAAATATCAACCAAGTTGTTTTTTATGCCATTTATTTCTCCGCTTGAAAATCAACCTTTATGTAGATCATCATCATATCAATGTTATAGATTGTTCATATTGTAAAAGGTACACAATCATTCTAATTTATTTTACTGTATCTCTCTCAGCACAGTATTGATCTGGTCTTGTGTAAAGGCCTGTTGTTCTGAATTGTTCTTTGAATATTTCCTCATTTCTATGACACTCCATGTATGTGCCAATATCCGTAAGAGGTCGGTGGCACACTACATCCGTAATTAAACCTTGAGGAAACTGCAAAATTGTTGTCTCAAATTGTTAGCAAGCTCTCGGCGATGGCGGCAAGGAAAAACTTTTTTTTAAGAGGCAGAAACCTCGGACAGACCCCAACTCTAGGTGGGTGGCAACAACTTCACTAATAGAACTGATAAATGGTGACGACAACGTCAAAACCAACAACGATGGGGGACTGTTACGTGTGTATGTTTTTGCCTCTGCTGTCTTGTCCTGTTCCAGGTAGCGCCCTCCCCTCCGACCGGTCAGGCACACCTGCAGTACCTTAGCAATCAGGTGGATTGCTAGAAGGCTGCAGCGATAGAAGCAGACGGAGCCAGTGGGCCAGATAGCCGGATACAGTCGTGTCGCTGTCGGCGTGTGAAGCAGAGCTGTGTGGCGCTCGTGGGTTACCATTATACCCTCAGTGGAGGGATAACGTCATTTATTTATTGTACCCCTGTTTTGTTTAGTTAAGTGTGTTTTCACTTCCTTCCTTTTTATGAAGTTGTTTTGTGTTTACGTTAGAAGAAATACTTTAAAAGTACCAATATTTCTGTTTCCTGCCCTTCTTTAAACGCCCGGGTAATTATTAATTGTTGCTCCCCTTTTTCCCCTGGACCCCACAACTGGGGACATAACAGGGACCATGATCAATGATAATAGTAGTAATAGTAACTGTAGTAATAACAATAACATCAGTAATATTAGCAGTGAGAGTCAAGCAGGACCATGGCAGGAGGCTCCACCAGGATCCATGAAAACCTACAAGAAGAGAAAGCCCAAGAACTCCGGGAAAAAGTGAAGTTAGTAACATGCATTAATGGGACATGAATGTGTGCAGAAAGAGAGGGAGAGGATGAGAGGAGCTCAGTGCATCATGGGAAATCCTATAATGACATAACTAAGGGATGGTTCACGACTCACCTGAGCCAGCCGTAACTGTAACCTTAATCAAAGAGGAATGTCTTAAGCCTACTCTTAAATGTGGAGATGTGCCTCCCGAACCAAAACTGGAAGCTGGTTCCACAAGAGAAGAGCTTGCTCCTGTTCTACTTTTAGAGACTATAGGAACCACAAGTAGGCCTGCATTCAGAGAGCGCAGTGTTCGAGTGGGGTAATAGGGTTCTATGAGCTCATTAAGATATGGAGTGGCCTGACCATAAAGAGCTTTGTAGGTGAGGAGGAGGATTTTAAATTCTATTCTGAATTTTACAGGGAGCCAGTGCAGAGAAGCTAATACAGGAGAGATATGATCTCTTTTCCTAGTTCCTGTCAGTACTTGTGCTGCAGCGTTCTGAATTAATTGGAGCGTCTTAATGGACTTATTGGGGCAGCCTGATAATAAGGAGTTACTACTAGTAACTCTTATTATGGCACCTTAAACAAAGAGTTGCAGTAATCCAGCCTTGAAGTAACAAATGCATGGATTAGTTTTTCTGCATCTGTCTGTGATAAGATGTGTCTAATTTTTGTAATATTACGTAAATGAAAGAAGGCAGTCCTGGAGATCTGCTTTATGTGGGAATTAAATGACATATCCTGATCAAAGATAACTCCAAGATTCCTGACAGTGGTGCTAGAGGCCAATGTAATACCATCTAGAGTAACTATATGGTTTTATAAGGTGTTTGGGGCCAAGTACAAGAATTTCGTTTTTTCTGAGTTTTTGCAGCTCCATGACTAACTGTAGTATTTATTGAAGATTCATTGTTAACATGTACAAACTGCGAACGATCTGATAAGTATGACTTA
>NW_023339763.1:662474-664206 GCF_004916995.1 Morone saxatilis | reverse complement strand
CATATATAAAGTAAATAGCATTGGTCCAAGTACAGAACCTTGTGGAACTCCATGACTAACTGGCCTTAAATAAACTATTGTTATGTAGAAATTCACACAACTCTTATGAACCCCCTTTGGTCAAACATGGTGTTTGTTATGGCCAATCAATTACTAGCACATCAGTCCAATAGCAAAACAGATTAGATGTTCTTCCCAATCAGCCCCTCCAGGTTTCTAAGATCTGGCCAACTTGAGACAAGGTGACATTGGATTTGGCAGCCCCATATGGTATTCTGCCCCCTTGAGAAATGCTCTTGTATGTGAGTTTATGCTGCATGTGAGCCTTGCCTGGCAGGGTTACAACACTTATATTTGGTTACTTGACTTCCTTTGGAACAGATGTGTGGCCATTTGTCTTTGTCTAGCTGTGTGCGTTTACCTAACTGTCCTGTAATTGATTGTAGAAGATGTTAATGTGCCATGTGGTCCCAAGGGTGACTGCTTAGAGGTTACACAACACTGAGAGTGGAAATGGGTTTTAGGTGGTACAATTTCAATTTTGGTTGCCTGAAAGTTTAGTCTGTGCTGTATTTGATATGATTAAAACTGCTGTTCACATCACACAAAATTCTGGCTTAGTTGACAGTTTCTTAGCCAATAAATAGAAATACACATAATAAACCAATAAAGTTTAAAGTTTTAAAGTCAAACTTTTAGTTTTTGTTTATATACAGTGATTTTGTCAGTCTGCTCTGTACTATTTCATTCATCCCATGTCTGCCTCTTTTTTTCTTCTGCCATACCAAAACCACATGTCTTAGGGCACAGGGTGTCACACACTCTATCAATTTTATATCCCCACTGAGGCAAATTGTGATTTATGATTTGAACTGTATTGATACTACTGCTATACAGTAACATGCTGTCAGCTTCCAAATGGACCACATCTAAAACAAACACAAACCGGGACCATTAAGTGTACTACATGTTTGTGCACATGCACTTGTATCTGCCTATGCACGCATCATATAAATTTTTACCAGGATGGGGGCTTACCACACCTGCTGAGTGCACCTTTCACAATGGACAGCACAAACGCAGTGTTTTCATTACCAGGTACTTTACAAAGGAGTATACCTGCTGGAGTTTCTTAGAAAAGTGACAGCTAACACTCAATGCTTGCCTATGACACATGGCTAGCTAAAGATTGACACATACAGCCTACAGACAAACCAGTGTCGAATTCAGATGCATGGTGCACTCTTAATGTTTTTATTTTGGGTTAGGACATTAATGTTTTACAGATATTTGTCGAGTCTCGGGACACCCAGCTTGAAACCAGGATGTCACCGTTAGCACATCATAATCTTGTATTGACATTTATACAATACTTTTTTACCACATAGCAAAAGGATTTATGGCTGTCCCATAATAGTTGACTGAACCATTAGTTGATGAGAAGAGTCTTAATCAACCCACTTTCATTAGTCAGCTAGTCACAGAAAAACAAAAACAATGTTAAACTCCATTTAGGAGCTGCGTCTTGTCACGAGTATCCAGGGATTGCAACACAGACCTTTTTCTCCTATAACACAGGAAGTCTCTTACTGGAACATTGCTGCATGTGCTTACAGAACAAAGCAGTGAATCAGAGAAATAAAAATATATTTTTTTCAGAGACAAGACTAAGACGTTTTAGTGATGTGCCAGCGCCGGAGAGCAGAGGAGAGACAGAGACAGCAATCTGCTC
>NW_023339763.1:660013-662374 GCF_004916995.1 Morone saxatilis | reverse complement strand
TAAAGACCAGTACAAAGACCAGTATAAACCAGTACAAACTCTTCTTCCTGCAGACTGGTTGGAGGCGGAGCGGAGCTACAAGGAGGCTCTGGTTTTATGTCCCGTTTGTTTCAGCAGAGAGAGAGCCATCCTGTTCTCCAACAGAGCTGCTGCAAGACTGCACCTGGTAACAGCTAGCAGCATGCTAACCACATGCTAACACTGAAGCTAGCAGCATGCTAACAACATGCTAACACTGAAGCTAACATTAGGCTAACACTGAAGCTAACATTAGGCTAACACTAAAGCAAACATTATGCTAACAACATGCTAACACTGAAGCTAACATTATGCTAACAACATGCTAACACTGAAGCTAACGGTGTCTCTGTTTCAGGGTCTGAAGGATCTGGCGATCTCAGACTGCACCAGAGGTGAGTGATGACATCATTGTGTACCTGTACAGCACAGGGTCACTGGCTGATCTGTGTATTGATTGGTTGTCTGGTTGCCGTAGCGATAGAGCTGAATCCAGACTACGTGCGGGCATTGCTGAGGAGGGCGGAGCTTTACGAGCAGACGGAGAAGCTGGACGAGGCTCTGGAGGACTACAAGAAGGTTCTGGAGCGAGACCCAAACCAGACCACTGCCAGACATGCCTGCATGGTGAGTCCGGACCTCTGGGACCAGAACCAGAACGGTCTGTTAGCATTCACCACCACTCACTGTCAGTCCGACTCGGCTTCATCTGAATATGCTTCGCGCTGAGATATAATCAGAGGGGCGTTATTGTTACTAATATATGAACCAGATAGACAAGACTGACCTCTGCCCTGTATCTACGGCACTGACCTCTGCCCTGTATCTACAGTACTGACCTCTGCCCTGTATCTACAGTACTGACCTCTGCCCTGTATCCACTGTACTGACCTCTGCCCTGTATCTACGTTAAGAAGAAGGGGGTTGTCACAGGGTTGACACTTTGTCCCGACTCCCGAGAGATTTAATCTGGTAATGAAAACAAACTACCGAATGTAGTATTTAAGATGTGGGAACCCTCTGCTGCCTATCAAATGTCTCCATGGCAACAGTATACTTCCTGTTTACATCCCAAAATAAATAAATAATTAATATGAGCTTCATGTTGAACTGTTGAGATATCTTTATATTTTTAATCTGTCTGTCTACCTTCTGTCTGTCAGAGGTTGCCTCAGCAGATTCAGGAGAGAAATGAGAAGTTGAAGGAGGAGATGATGAGTATGTACTGCACCTGAACACACCACCTTAAAGGAACAGCACACTATTAATAACTGATCAATAATCAAGTCAGATATATTCATACATCAGATCAGATTTGTTGCAGTATTTTCACAATAAAAGCACACAGTTATTTCATGTCAAGCGATCATTTCAAACACTTCCTGTCTCTGTGACCTTTGACCCCTCCGCAGGTAAACTGAAGGACCTGGGGAACCTGGTCCTGAGACCTTTCGGACTTTCTACCAACAACTTCCAGGTGAACCAGGACGCCGACACCGGCTCCTACTCCATCAACTTCATCCAGAACCCAAACAACAACAACAGATGACATCACTGCGGTACGGCGTGACATCACGGCCAGTACAGTCACCTGTAGATTTACCTGTGTGTGTTCAGGAAAATAAACAAATCGATTTGCTGATTGATTCGTTGCCTGTTTGTTGGTATCCATGGTAACCTGTGCTGCAGGTCAGAGGACCAATCAGATTGATGGAAACATATGGACGTCAAAGATCAATAGATATTCTTATCGATCAGTTTGTGTTCAGGCTTTCAGGTGTTTGTCACTAAAGTGTATTTAAATAAAGTTCATTTGAATCTCGACAGAAACATGTAAACAATGTTCATCCTGATCATCACTTGCTGTTTATCAGTTTTTACTCTGCTGCTGTCGATCAATAAAGTCGATCAGAGGAAAGCCTGCTATCTCCAAAAGAACAGTGTCACTGTCAATCAGTCTTTATTGATGTGTATTGATTGTTTATCTGAACACCTGGACCAGCAGGTGGCAGTAGAGTCCAGATCAATACAGTAATCAATACAGGTGGCAGTAGAGTCCAGATCAATATAGTGATCAATGAATGATAACAGGAAACAGACTGAAGGTTCAACATTTTAATATGAACAAACACTAAACACATACATTGATTATAGATGATCGGTGCGTGTATCACTGAGTTATTGATTACAGATGACCGATCACTGAGCTCTCCTGGACAGCAGCATCTCTCTGATGTTGTCTTCTGCTTCTTTCACGCTGCGTTCAAGGTACACCTTCTTCTGCTGGAAATCACATAACACACAGTCAGACCACTGACTCACCTGGACAGGTAGCGCTCACAC
>NW_023339763.1:654747-659909 GCF_004916995.1 Morone saxatilis | reverse complement strand
CTGGACAGGTAGCGCGCACACACAACAGGTAAAGTGTTTTTGTACCTCAAGTTCTTTAATTTTCTCATCAGCTGTTTTCTGTTTGTCTGTCAGCTGATTATTGATTTCCTCCTTCGACTGAAGAATGAACCTGAGACACACACACACACAAGGGGGTTGTGAGAAGGAGAGCGATTTTGAACAAAATGTAGAGCCAAGGAAGGTCTGACCTTGGTGGGCAAAATGGGGAATGATTCCAATCTCCACTCACGTAAAGGCTTGTCCCCTTGCTGAAAACTGATACTATCCGAGCAGCTAGAGACGTCGGCTAACAATCAACATTGGTGTGAAGTGTGTTGCAGGTTGCCTTGTGTTGAGTTTTCCCAGTGTTGCTATGTCTTCCCCCACAAACTGGATGGTTCTCGGGCCCCTCTGCAGTGTCGGAAGTTCCAGACTCTTCCCATGGCCAAGCGAGTTGGGAAAGGAGCAGGCACAGGAGGCCAAGAAATGTAAATAGGTGAAACCTCAGCTGGCTAGATTCCGCTCAAACATATGCAAGGGAACGAAATCTGTTGAAATGAAAGGGAAAGTCTAACGGTTGTATAGTGGCAATTTTAATTAAAATGGTGAAGAATTTCAAATGTGTGGGGGGGTAGAGGAGGGTGTTTTCGCCGCCAGAAGAGAGGGGCGAGCGCGGGTCCAAGTCGAATGTTTTGGAAGTACCACCAAAGCACCCACTGCGCAAGTATGTATGATACAAACCCCACGGGAGGAGGGTGAGGGTGTTAAAGCAGATCAATATCCGGAGAGGTGGTGTGGTGAGGTGTGAGAGTGGGGTGGTCCCGAGCTAAAAGTTTCGTAAGAGCACAGCGATCGCCGCGCTTGAATGCGCCCAATCGTGAAGATGTGCCGCACGATGCAGGCGAACCACTGCTGCCTCGGGCGCGTCGACAATAGCTGCGAGCAACACACAGTACCGCGCGATTAACGGGACTTCTCACACGAACAACACACCCACAAGCACATGTGGATATTCGCATTATTTGCTCGCGCGCCCTGTCGTCTTCACAACATGACACACCCACGTTTCGGACCACCACCGTCCGGGCCCACGGCCCAAGCAAACTGTGTTCTCACTGGTAAACACCATGACCTCAACATCTCGTAAATACGTCCTATCGTCTCACACATATGGACCTAAAATAGGCAACAAACAAGACGCCCAATCAGGCAAGAAAAGATGCTTTCTTCAGCATTCCCCTTGAAATCAAATCAAAACAGAGCCAGTAAGATATATTAGCCGATTTTGCATAGAGGTCCGCCCAAAGAAAAATCAACACAAAGGATTAAAGTTTGCTGTTTACAGTTTAGGGCTCCTACACCAGCTCCCCAAAAAAAAACAAATCTGTTGTATTCGCAACCTCATGGCAATCTTACCCAGACTTCTCACTTGGATCTTATGAGGCTCAAAACAGGTTTGCCCTAATGAGTTTAATGGTCTAATCTCCTAGTTCGGTCTTCCTTCCCATACAGCGAATGATGTTAACCCTCATGCGCTCTGATGGTCCCACAGGGGAGGCAGTAATGACAGAACATAAAGCACCAAGGGGGCGGGGGGGGTTATGCTTCTTTAGGGAGGCGCTTCATCTTTCCGGTCGCGCTTCGAACTTGGCGAAAGCGTCACCACTCTATCTGCGCCTGGCGGGTTTTAAAACGAACATATACCGCCTTCTAGTCTACACGTGTTTAAGCTGCGGTACACACCACGCCACGCTTTTTTTGTGACCACGCGGAGCCGTAATTTTTTTTTCTCGCTTAGAAGTTAAGCCCCAAAAAGCCACGAGTGAGTTACGGATGGACGTTCAGTCTGGCACACACACACACACACAAAGTCGCATCGGCGAACCTCAACTCAAATAAAGAGCGCGACATTGAATCTTTCACACGCACCGCCACATCGACTACAGCAGTAAGGCCAAATTGTGTAAACAATCCCACGTCCACTTTCTGTAATGCGCCATGTTGCAGCCATATAAGAAAATCCAGCCATATTTCTAGTGCAGCATAGGCCGTTCTGGAATTAGCAGCTGGAACAACAGCAGGGAGTACAAGCATAGTCACAGTATGTCAACTGTCAGAGGACGAGAGCGTCGCGAATAGTGTTGTCAAGAATTAAAGACAAAGGGAAGAAACACTGCTAACTGTACAGGCAGGAAACTGGTGTTCCCAAAAACAGTCTGGACCAATTAAATCTGTACAACACCGGCGTTTTCCGGTTTTATCCCGCGCGCCCGTGCCACACACCACCACAAATAGCCCACCGGCATGGCTCGCGACGCCGGCACGTCCGCGCGTTCGACCCACAGCTCGGCACCACAACCTCGGCGCCACCAACGCCCAAACACAACACACACCACACAGTATCGTTCTGGCACGCGCCACAAGCAAAGCCTGAGTTACAGCCAGCACAGGCCCGGGACGCAAAAACTAACAGCTGTTGTGGCTCTCCTACAAAGAACAATGCCTGTGGCGTGAATGAAGTACATTGACAGCAAGACATCCGCATACCAGTCTCTCACAAAAAAGAGGACTCACTCAACAATTTTCCCACTGCGCGCTATCCTTGCTGCGACTTTAGTGACTTAGATTAAAGTGTAGCACCATCACGTTCACACGCTGTCTCTCTCACTACTCATTTCGCTGGTTTCCGGACGTACACCACAGGCCCCCGCAGCTTTTTTCTCCACCAGCTCACATCACTTCGAGCACTTTCGACCTCACACAGCGCCACACACTCCCGCAGCTGCACATTCCAAACACACAATTAATTTTGTTTAAACACTCAATCATCCACCTCGTGCGGCCTCTCGTTTTCGGGGCGCGCGCGCCACAACGTGTCCTGCCTATCTATACGTGTGACAATGGGCTATACGGGCGCCGGACGAACGCCTGTGTGAACCCGGAATGCGTTCCACACTGTGCTCATTTTTCAATTCGATAGCCGGCACGGTTTGCCTCGCCTCTACCACATTTTCTTAGTTTACGTTCATAAACCCCTCACAAGTTTCCAAGGTATTTCATTTGTTACAAGCTACGAGTAGCGTAACGTTAATACAAACTATTCTTTGGTCCAATACCTTCCACTGAAACTTCACGAAATATCGCTGACAGTAGAAACACATAAGCAGATCAAATGGTGCCAAAAAGATCTGGGTTCCCTCTTGGCTCCTCCTAGTGGCTCCTAATGGTATTTTGTAAGAAGTGAGGAGCGGAGTAGTTGATCTTGGTCCGCGCCGCCGTCAACACATCACCAACGACACTTCGCGCGAATCACACTTGCAATGCCATTAGGAGCCACCTAGGAGGGGAACCAGACGAACTGGGTTTGTTTTTTACAGATTATCTGTCTCATGTACTAGGCTGTCCCACGCGCATACCTAGTGAAAGTTTCAGCAATATGGACAAAAAACTATATTTTTTATGTTACTCGGCAGCCTTTGTAAAGGTTAAGTTTATTGTCCCAATACAGCTACATCCAACGGCACCTGTACTCATAGCTACTGTGTGGGAACCGTTTTAAACAAATGCAATACGTCCTTGGAAATGGTTCGCAGAAATTCAGCGAATAATTCTACTTTGAGATTGAGGAGTCAGCTGCCACCGCTGCCATCCTGCTAGCCCTGTTCCAAAGATGGCCGACGTTCGCTCTGCGAGCGTCGTAGCACGCATGAAGATACCCTCTGGAGCCCATCCACTTAAAAGCCAGGAAGCACGAGCCCTGTCAAGAATAAAACACACGAGCGTCAAAAACATAAACACACCAGAATGTCAAAATAAACACACAGACATGTCAGCGAAATAAAGACAGCCTGAGACCGCCAACAATACGACACAGCAGAGCGTCCAAAATAAACACAAAAACGTCAAAAATAAACAACAGAGAGCGTCAAAAAAATCAAAACAACCAGAATCGTCGGAAATACCAAAGACAGAGCCTGTCAACATAAAAACACAAGAATGTCAAAGAATAAAACACAGAATTGTCAAAGAATGAGGGACGGGGGGGGGGGGCTAACAACACAGAGTCGAAAAATAAACGATAGGACGCGCCGCAAATTTATAAAACACAAGCTTTGTCAAAATAAAACAAAGGAGCGTCAAAATAGAACACAGAATGGTCAAATAAAAGACACAAAGTGAGTGTAAATACAAACAAATTTCCTGAACGCTGTAGCTTGTGCGTCCGTGTACGGATGCTCTCCGGGCCAAACAACGACAGTCACCAGATCTTTGGCAACCACGATGATCAGTCCAGCCAGGAACATTCCTCCCGCCGGCTGCCAACGTCTCGGTGATACCACTAAGAGGGATCGGACCCAGGTGGACCAGAACAGGTGGGGACAGTGAGTGGAGATTCTGGCCATTGGTACGCAACATAGCCTAGAGGGACCGGTCCACAGTACACGAAAGACACAACGTGTGTTCTTACATCCCCTGGAGGACAGGAATCCAGACCCCTGGAGGCCACCTGCGAGGGGACAAACCCTCAACATCTGAGGTCACCCCGAAAACAGACCAGACTGTCTACTGAGCAACCCCTATGAGAAGACAGAAAGGTAGAACCAGGTCGTGACGCCTCCCGAAGAGACGAAAGCCTAGACTAGGTGTGGTACATGGTGAGTTCCAGTGTCCCTGCAGGTGAGCTCGCAGTGTAGCGCAGGTGTGGTACAGGCTGAGTTCAAGTGTGTACTAGAATTGAGTTGTGAGTGTGTACAGCGTGCAGTTCAAGTGTTCGTACAGGGTGAGTTGAGTGTGTACAGGTGAGTTCAGATGTGTTACAGGTGAGTTCCAGGTGTTAAGCAGGTGAGTTGTCGGATGTGTACCAGGTGAGTTCAAGTGTGTAACAGTATGAGTTGAGGTGTGTACAGGTGACGCACGTTCCAAAGTGTGTACAGGTGAGTTCAGGTGTGTACGCAGGTGAGTTCGGATGTGTCACGAGCGTGAGTTGCAAGTGTGGTGACAGGTGAGTTGAGGTGTGTACAGCTGAGTTCTTCAAGTGTGTACAGGTGAGTTCCAGATGTGTACATGTGTGTACAGGCCTGAGTTCAGGGTGTGTACAGGTGAGCTTCAAGTGTGTACAGGTGAGTTCAGCGTGTGTACAGGCTTAGTTGCCAAAGTGTGAC
>NW_023339763.1:647959-654722 GCF_004916995.1 Morone saxatilis | reverse complement strand
GTGTGTACAGGTGAGTTCAGGTGTTTACCCAGGTGTGTTTGTCCTGGACTCAGAACTGGATGCATCTCCTGATACTCTGAGCAGCAAGAGATCCCACTGTCACTGAAACACACACACAGTGATGGTGATGGTGGGTTGATTACCTGGTAAATATCAGATAATTACTAGCAGATGTTGATGTTTTTATTGATTAATCGTCTGTAAAGAGAGAAAAGTTCAGACCTCCTGAGTCTGGCGTGCTGGCCGGCCACGTTCTTATAGAAAGCCTCTCCTGTCACTTCATCCACGCTCAAAATGGAGGCCATGAAGTCCTGAGCGTGAGCCCGCAGGAAGTTGAGCAGGTCGCCATGGCTACAGTACTCTGTGATCATCAACATGGGGCCTGAGGGGAGAGAGGTCAAAGGTTAGAGTTCAGTCTGACTTGCTGTCTGAGGCTCACTGGTTCCTCACATATTATACATTAAACAGAGGAATTTGTTGGGGACTACAGTTGTGCTCATAAGTTTACATACCCTGGGTAAGTATGTAAACTTATGAGCATAACTGTATATTCAGCGGCAAATTAATCCACATTAAATACGATCTCATTAGTTTTATAATTAATTAAACCGTCATCACCTCCTTGAGTGCATGCGCCCAGCAGGTTGACGATGTTGTCATGGTAACCAAGATGGCTGAGGATCTTAAGCTCTGTCATCAGAGCTTCCCGTTCCTCAGAGTGAGCGCTCGCTGCTCGTTAACAACACGACAGATAATAACATAAATCACAACAACAACAACAACAACAACAACACTGTGTAAACATGTAACAATGATGATGATGATGATGAAGATTTGTGGACTGACGTTTGAGCATCTTGACAGCAACCCGTGTGATGTCATTGTCGGTTCTCAGACCGTACGCCGTCGCCTCGACGACCTTCCCGAATGCCCCCGAACCCAAAACAGCACCTGATAGACAGACAGACAGACAGACAGACATATTAAATATGTCCATTTGGACCTGATTATTCCTATTTTTGAAAACAGAGACAATCTGAGTAATCCGAGGAGCGTCTGTGTGAAACTGCTTTCACATCCAAACAACAGATCACACAATGGTTACTGTGAAATGGGATTGGAGGGTTTTAAATGGAAATACTGAGTCACTGAATACCTTCCCAAAATCCAGGCTGCAGAATATCACATAAGAGACGGAACAAGACAAAACAAAACAACCTCTAAAGAAACCCACAGAGTACTTTTATTGAGTGAACAATCAGTCCTTTTACCTTGGAGTGAACAATCAGTACTTACTAGAGTGAACAATCGACCTTTTACTGAGCTGAACAATCAGTAGCTTTGTACTGAGTGACACAATCAGTACGTTCCTGAGTGCAGCAAATCCGCTACTTTTACTGGACTCCTCTTTATGAATCTGCGTGTAAAATATCAAAATGTTCCAAGTTGTCTTTAAATGTCTCGTTTAGTTTCCTGTTGTATAAAATTTGACCCAGAGAAACACTAAATAAATATAATGTCAGTATTGACTGAAACACTGTCTCGTACCGAGGCGGAGTTTGTCTCGAGGAAACTCCCACTTGTAGTTGTACGGCAGCTGGGTGGGGTCAATGAAGGTGTAGTTGTTTCCGTCGGTGCTCTCGATAATCTTCCAGCGAATCTCATATCTGGGTTTCTAACAGAGGAAGGAACAGAACTGCAGGTTGAGGATGAGATAAAGTCATTATTATTATTATTATTATTATATATGCTGTATTTTATTTTACAGTCATTGTGTTTTGTTTTATGTTCTGTGTGTTTGCATTACAGATTAGTGATCCATATATACTTTTATATATTATAAAGATAAAGTAAAGCAAGCGTACCTGTCTCCACTTATAAAAGACGACCAATAGGAGCAGGAGGAGGACGGCAGCGGCACTCAGAGCTCCAATCAGAGCCGTCTGAGGTTCTCCAGCAGAACCTGAAAACACCAGAACGCACTGATAGAACATCTCGTACCAGGTTTTATAAGGACAGGCTCGTACACGGACACTTACGAGGATGGAAGACTTTGTGAGACACTCCCATGTGGTTGTAGGCCACACACTCCACGGTGACATCACCAGCAGGTGACAGAGGGAGGCTCAGATGGTTCCTGACTTCCTCTTCCTCCTCCTGTGAGGTCACATCAGCTGGAAGAACCTGATTGGTTGAGACATCTCCACACCTGCAGAGGAGGTGATTTTACTGTTGTTTTATGTTGTAAACACAGTCACCACGCCACTCACATGAGCTCACCTTTACCATTATTTTTTGCAGTGTAAAATTGGTAAACTCAATTAGTGCATTAAATTGGTGCTGGATAGCTTTTTTAAAACAACAACCAGCCGATTACGCTGCTTTTAAACCTTCAGTGGTGAGTTTTAATATATTTTTAATAATCTGGTCAATTTGGAAACTTTGCTGACTTTGTGGCATTTTATGTGATCTCTGCTGTTTCATGTTCTCTCTCTTTAAGCAGCGTATTTGATCTGTTGCTGATGTGTTCTGACTCTGAAGCTGTTGTGTTTGTTTGGTGGTCTGTGTGTCTAAGTGATTGTAACTTAGTAGTGTAGGTTTATGATGAAATGTATGTATTTGTCAACGGGAGAAGACTCCCATGGCTGATCTGGCTTGTGATTATAGTTTCAATACTTCCACTGTTGGTACATACGTGTCCTGGAACCCGGGGCAGGTGTACCAGAGGATTTGGGGTAGTGGATATCCAGAGCTGCTGCAGGTCAGAGTGTTGTTCTCCAAACTGATGACGGCACTCGGAAAACCTGAAAGATACATTTGATTTTATACTTTTCTTTCTTTAATCACATAAAATATTATGAAAGAAAGTTGAGTTGTTTAATCAGGTGACCGTCACATTAATGATTTACAGCTAGCTTATAGGCCATGTGACTTTTAGAAGAAGATAGAGAAGCCATGGCACTGAGGGTGAAGAAGAAGAAGAAGAAGTTAAGGTTTCTTACGGTAAATTCGGAGGTCGATGTTATGCAAACCACTGAAGAACGAGTTAAAGAAGTGGAACGAGTAACGACCGCGATCCTCCTGGCGAACCCGCCGCAGCAGCAAGCTCGCCTCTGACCTTCAGAATAAAACAATAACCACCTTAACAAACTGCAACATGAAAAATACCACCTTAATACAGAACCACAAACTATACACAATGCAACACCAACAGTACCACATTAATAAATGTCTCATAATGCAAGCTTTTATCTCTTAGTATGCTAACCTGTGGCCATTAGCAGCGTAGCTCTCCTCGTACACCGTGTTGTTGATCTTTGATGGTGTCGTCCAGTGCTGCTTCCTGATTGGAGGGTATGACTCTGTCACAAAGGTCAGCATCATATCTCGGCCTTCATACACCTCCACTGTGCTGCTACCACTAACGTTAGCACTGCTAGCTCCATTCACATCCAGTGTCTTGGTGCTGACGTTAACAATTAATTCCCTGTTCACTTCCAGTGAACCGCTGCTAATGTTAGCTTCTAGCTCTCCTTGCTCCTCTAATAGCATGCTACTACGGTTAGCAACCAGGTCACCCTTGGCCTGTATGGTCTTGGCGTTAGCGTTAGCACGCGGCATCTGCTGCAGGTAAATCCTCAGGAAGGGAGCGTCTGTTGAGGAAGAATAGAGACAGTAAAGAGACAGAGTAAGAGATATCTGGTTCTCTAAAGCCATCTTGTTCTTTGAAGGTAATTATGAGCCTGTTATCAGAATGTGTCTGGGTGATCCGATCACAAGTGGACAGCTCTAAATGCAGTGTAAACGGTCGCAAAGATGCATTGTGATCTCATCACTCAAACCACTTCCTTATGTGGTCTCATTTAACACATATCTTTGTACTGTAAACACTATAGAGTCCTGGTCCACATAGAAGGAGGTCCTCCTCACTGACGTCCTGTAAGAACACAGACTGTTTAGTTTACTTTGATAGATAGAAATCCGCAGGAGATGTTTGTGAACACACTGAACCAGTAACCACAATATCACCACACAAAATGTTATCTACCACACATTGCTCGTTATTTCTTGTAAATTGTGGAAACATTCCACATTAAGTTGTTCCTGAGTTATTTCCTGCGTGTTGTCTGGACGATGGTCCAACATCTTCTCCTGCGTCCAATGTGAGAGACTGTTGGACTGACAGTTGGACAATCATAGTTCAGTTATAAAATCCCACAATGCACCACAGAGCATCTCTGCTGCAGGCTGCTGACAGCGACTGTAAAACAGTGAGTATGTTTCTGAACTGAAGAAAGGACAGTATTATGGACACTGCTGACACACACGTGGAGATGTTTTAACCAGGTGTAAACAGGCTCTAAGTGTTCTTACCCACAACTCTGAGATGTGTGGTTGCCATGGCGACCCCAGCCTCATTGACAGCAGTACAGGTGTAGATTCCACTGTGAGTCAGGTTGACAGCAGACACTCTCACAGTGCTGTTTTTGTACACGTGTTTTTTGATATAGTCTTGGCTGACACGGACCTTCAGTCTCTGGAACAAAGCAAACAGAGGACGTCAGAACAGACAGTGTGAGAGCAGTACAAACAGACATCTGACCTCTGACCTCTGACCTCTGAGTTTGGGCCCGTCCAGGTGACGTTGTACAAATGGGTGGGGTTACTAGTCACACAGGTGACTTCAAAGTGCTCTCCTTCCAGACGGACCAGTTCACCCTGACTGACAGACAGACAGGGAGGCCCACGCAGCCCTGCACACAGACAGACAGTTAGTGAGACAGACAGACAGTTAGTGAGACAGACAGACAGACAGACAGACAGACAGACAGACAGACTTACTGTGGACCACCACCAGGTTGCCAGGTCTGGATCTGAACTGCCGTCCGTCCTTCCAGCCTGAACAAACGTAGTGTCCTTTAAACGACATCTGCAAATCTCTGATCAGGGCTCCTTTCTGGGGGTCAAAGGTCACAATCATGCCGTGGGGCAGGTCCCGCCCCCTACCCCCAATTCGGTCCTCTGATTGGAGGGTGAGGTTTGTGACTGACGGGTCGGTCAGCAGACACCTGAACAAGAAGTCCTGGCCTTCCTTGAGGGCAGGGATGCTGCTGCGAGGAGTGACGAACACACTGGAGGGGTCAGCCGGGTCTGAGAGAGGGGCATTATGGGAAACAGAGGATTCATTGGAGTTGGAATATCTGAATCAGACATTTGGTGTGAGGTGTGGCCTGAGCTAAACCTACCTTTGACATACAGGTGAATCCAGGTGTCCAGGTGTTCCAGGCTCTGGTTGGTGTACCCACAGCGGTACGTCCCGGTGTGTCTGGGGTCCGCCCTCCGTACCTCCACCAGATCCTTCAGTCTGTCATCGTACAGCAGACGGAACGCAGTACTGGACCAACGGACAATACCGTTACCATGACAACTGAGGCTGAAGTTGGCGCCGGCGGTCAGGACCACCTCGGTTTGGTTCGGCAGGAAGTCAGAGTTCAGACGGATCGATGGAGGACCAGGAGGATCTGAAACAACCCAACAGTGAATCAGTTCAACAATGAGGACATCACATCTCTGATCCACTTTGCATAATTAGCTTGAGATACAGAGTTCAGTTGGAGGGAATGGCTGTTTCACCAGCTGATTGGTCGTCTTTAGGTTGTCCCTCCCCATATCCATGTCCTTTTTCTAATAAATGAATGCAAGGCATTATTTTGTGATTGTTAAAAGGAGTTCGGTCTAGACCTGCTCTATTTGAACACTATTAAAGTGTCCTGAGATAACTTCTGTTATGAATTGGCGCTATACAAATAAAATTAGCCATGGGGGGGCGGCAGTAGCTCAGTGTGTAGGGACTTGGCTTTGGAACCGGAGGGTCGCCAGTTCAAGTCCCACAGACCACAAAATATGGAGTGTGGACTGTTAGGTGCCAGTTTCACCTCCTGTGGACTGCCGAGGTGCCCTTGAGCAAGGCAACCTAACCCCAAAACCTGCTCATGTTTGCATTCATCTGTATTTCAGCCTGTGTGTGTGTATAAAAAAGAGTGAAAAAAATCATTTCCCCTAGGGGATCAATAAAGTACGTGTATTAAATCCACAAAAAAAACATTTGAACCAAGCATGGTGAGATGTTTGTCATTTAATTTTCATAACAAACATATTATAATATTATCATATTCTGGAGATGTTCTTTAAGCAATATATGTGCACACATGGGTCATAGGTCAACACATTGATTAATTTGGCTGAACAGTTCCAGAAGTGGAACTGAATGAAGAGTCGACTCTTATCGCTGAGCTGAGACAAAAAGCCACAAAATGTCACTGCAGGTGCAACAAAAGCCCCGCCAATAAGAGTAGGTCAATAATATTATCGAGAGATGTAGAGATGGTGTAAATAACCAGCAGAATACAGACAGATTCAGTAACTCAGGTAAAGGCTGCAACAAAGCACCATAAAATGATATAATAACTTTAATGTAGTTGAAATGTGCACTGTATTATCTACAATAATACAAATATTGGATCAGGACTCAGTATCGACATATACTCAATATTAAATGACTCAGGGTGGAGTCGGGGGACATCCCTAACTTTAAATCCACTTTTGAATGTGTCAGCAAGAAACCTTTTTTTTTGTCAGCAAAATCAAAGTTCATTCAACCATTGTTTCATTACAAATGTGTAGATCCAAACACCTGACTTCTGTCACAACAGGAATTGTATAAAGTTATTAGTAATTAGTTAAGTTAATTATAATTCCTCTC
>NW_023339763.1:641567-647859 GCF_004916995.1 Morone saxatilis | reverse complement strand
ACTTTACAAGTCAGCTTCGGTATTCGTTGGGGGTTCCAGGTCTCTAATTGGGCCATGATCTTCATATATATATATATATATATATAATATTATAGCACACATAAACACCACAATTGGTTGAATGATATCACATGACTTTATTTAAAATCAGAGAAGAAGAGACGATACAGCAGAAATACAACAGGAAGTCTCACTGGATAAAACTAGTATTAATGATGACATTTGATTATCAATATTTTTAAATCTATCAACATACTCATTGATTATTGATTAGCTGACTGACAACCAGTATGTTAATGGTTAATAACTGACCTCTCAATCTCATTGGTTAGCTGGTATAAAGGAATCACTGGTCAGCTCCACTCCACAACATATTCCACTGTCTAATCAGAGGACCTCATTGGCTACTCTGAGGAGGTTTCTTGGTGACCTCCTGCAGGTGGGTGGCGATGCGGGATGTCTGCAGCAGTAAAGCCTGATGGTTTTCAACCAGCAGACTCTGGTGTCGAGCCACGTTCTGCAGATCTTGGATCTGCTGGGAACCCTGGGGACACAACATCAGTTCAGTCAAACTGGGTCAGACAAGATGGAACAGTCCCTGTAGCTCAGACCAGATCAGACTGTATCTGTTCTGGGAATACAGACTCAATGACACTGACTCTAAAATAGTCCTACTGGATGTCTGACCTGAGCTCCCAGCATGCCGAGCAACTAAATCTAAACTTCAACTAAACTAAACTTAAATGAAAGTAAACAAAACCTCAGATAAACAAAATTCTATTCAAACTTAAACTTAATTTTAAGATAAGTTAATCATCTTAAAATTAAAGTTAAACTTTATAATGTATTTACTTTATATTAAACCACACTACCACCACACTAAACTATTCCGGATCAAAACCTTATGTAAACTAAACCCACCCAAATTCCCAGCATACATAGCACTCTGATGAACTCAACTTGGCTTAAACTTAAACTAAGCTAAACCTCAGATAAACTAAATCATATCTACACTTAACTAAAACTTAAACTTAAACCAAACTAAACCCACCTGAGTTTGCAGCACACCAAGCAATTGGACCACCTGGACCTGGCCCTTGGCGACCTCTTTCTGGACCTGGACCAGCTCTTTTAGCAGATCCAGGAGCTCCTTCCTCCACGGCGCCTCCTGCTGCTGATCCTGGACCAGCTCTGCCAGCTTGGGGGGCAGGGTGTCCACATTCGTACTGGGGGGATCCATGTCTGATAGGGCAGCGCCCAACGTCATGGCAGCAGGTGGGTTGTCATGGTGATCACCTGCAGTGAAGACGACTGAAGTCAAAACTTCAGTTTACAGCATTCAGCCTCCTCTGATTTTTAAAATAAAGGTCCAGTTAAAATAGAGGATGTTTGTTTTGATTGTAGGATGTCTCAGCTAATAGTTGACAGACACTGTGGCACTGTGAGGCAGCCATAGATCTGTGTATGGAGTGCCACACATTTAATACACTTCATAATAATATAAAAATATGTTTCTCATTCTCATTGTCTGATTTAACAAAACATTACAAATAGACAAACCTCCTCTCAGACTCAGTTGAGGGTAAAATGCTGACTCATTGTTAGCTGCTAACATTACTGAGCTAACCCTAACCCTAACTAACTTAATTAGTATGCAACAGTATGATCTACACATGGTAGATTCTGTTTCACACAGGAATTGAACCCCCTCCTCCTGTGTGACAGTCCTGTTATTGTCATTCATCACAAGCTAACGCTACAAAGGAGCTGGACTCACCAGATCACAAGAGAGTCCATCTTTCCAGACTTTAAGCTATATGCTCTGTCCAACCACAGTAGTTTCGACCAGTCCTCATCCTTCGAGGAACGACTGGCGGTAGGACGCAATGAGAAGGTTAAACAACAATGGCCGCTAAAGAGGTTAGCATAGCTGCTGCTCTTATTGAAAGAAGAACGAAGAGCAACATTTAGGACTATTATTGATGGAAAAGATATTTTCTTTGATACTTTATGTGGTTCATTGATCTGATTGGTTGATAGATGCTGATAGACAGAGAGTTCATCCAATCACCTGCTGAGTATTTTTTGAAAGTGTCTTCCCTCTTCCAATCAACAGCCAGGTTAACCCTGACCTCCTCCCACAACGTTAACTACGTAACGCTGGTTTGCGTCACGTATAGGAAACATAAATACACCGGGGCAGATGGCGCACTAATGAACGAGCACCTTTCTTCACATTCTCAGGTAACATTACTGCTGCAGGTGTAACAGCTGCTAACCTGCTCACTAAACAAACTAAATTAAAATCAACATAAATCTCTCACAGATCAGCTTTAGCAAATATCTGTTTCTGTGATCAAACGTCCGAACTATTCACAAACAAAAATCCAATCACAGAGCTTTTAAACTCGACGGAGTCAGGACTGCAAAGATGGCGACGACACAAAGACTAGGGACTGCTTATTATACAGAGGATGAATTATTATATAACACATTTAGTCTTTAGTCTTTAATTATTATCTGATATCAAACCTCCACCCAACAACCTGATCACCAATCAGTGACTGTAAAGAAATCACTGGCTGATCAATAATCACAGAATCAGCAGACAGATTTGTTGTGAAGCTTCATGTGACAGTTGAAGATTGACGTCATCGAGTTTCACAATCAGAACGAGAAGTGAAACAACCAACAGACCGAGTGTGTGTGTGTGTGTGTGTGTGTCAGCAGTCTGCCAGGGCGTACCCCCCCATCCCGCCTTAAGGTCTCTGTGTGTTAAGGTGGTATTTTGTTATAAAGTTCATATAGAAGCAAAAATACTGAACAGAGTGGAACGAATAATGTGATTACAGATCAAACTATAAACTGTTAATATTTTCATATAGGAATAAAAACTAAACATTTATAAACAATAAAAACTGAAACAATCAAACACTCTGAATTTAAACTTCTGCATTAGACTAACTATCCTACGGAACCAGTTTAAGAATTGTTTTTGAACCATTCATTTGACCTCCGCCCCGGTCATACGTCATATTAAAGCTCTTATCATGGATGTGTGAGTGCTGTGTTCATGAATGCTGTGTTAAGAGAAAAGGTCAGAGTCCGCAGCTTCTAAGTGCAGTTTATAATTGGTTGTCCGCTGCCAGCACACACCTACAGACGGAGCTACTGAAGGATCTCACAGTGTTTTAGACCTAATATGCTCTGGTTCAGAATCCCAGCAACCTTGGTTCTATCTAGTGAACCAGTCCGTGTTCCCACCAGTAGAACCATTGTGATCAAGGTTCTACGACCCGCCCACTTCCCAAAGAAAACCTCTCACTCTTCAGGTTCCACTTTATTTGTGGTTGAAACGCTTCATCAGTACTCAGCCAGCAGAGACACTAGTGAGGTCCAGAGGACAGTAACAGACAGAACCACGGCCTGCTCGCCCTGCTGCATTCTGGGAATAGAAACAGAAGCTTCTGCTGTTGTTACAGTCTAAAAGTCTTTACATGTCAAATCCATCCCTGTTCATTCAACTATTGATCATTTTTGTTATGTTTTCAAAAGTAGCACAGACAGACAGACAGAGAAGATTTGAGTTTTTGTTTCTCTCAGACAGCTGGTTTCTGGTTTGTTTGTTTGTTTGTGTTTATTTAGTTTTGTTGGTCATATTTCTACATCCATCCAACATTTAACATTACTAAAACAATTTACAGTCAGTTTGATATTAAATATGAATCATCTGTTGTGCCTGACCTGCTTCAATCATACATCAGTTTATTGTTTCTCCTCCTTTCCTCAGGAACAATCAGAATCACACTGACTGACAACATGGAGATAGAAGGTCTTTGTGTTTGTATGTTCATGAGAAAGTGCAGTTAGGAGGTTTCAGTGGAGGGGGGGGGTTAGTGATGAAACCTCAGAAAGTCAGGAAACACATTTTCAACCACACACACACAATAACAATATGTGTGTGTGTTGAGGGTCTCTGTTCATCCCACTTCCTCGTCTCACTTCTTCTTTGTTGAAGACTGTGGGACTGTTGGAGGAACTGGTTACCGCGACAACATTTTACCTCCAGCCCACAACTGTCTTGTAGTAGAAGAAGAAGAGGTCTGATTTATACGGTTAGACAGGATGTTGATCAGTTATTGATCCACACTGATCTGTACTGTAGAACAGTCTCCGACTGTTACAGTATTGTATATTGTAATTTAATAACGACATTATTATTATGTATGTATTCCTTACAATGGCTTTGTTTAGCAACCACTTTCCCCCAGAGATCAATAAATAGATTCTGTGGAAATAAATGTGTGCACTTTCTGTATATTTTCAGCTGATTCTGTAACTTTACAGTAACATTATCCTGTAGATGTTCCACGGACTGTAACAGGGTTCCTCTGTTCTCCTGTTCTGTGGAACTTTGTGATTCTGGTGAAACTGGATCAGATTTTATGAAGAAAATGTTTTTATGGTTTTCCTTCTGACATCCTCAACTCTCTGTGATTTACAGAGTTTCCTAATGGACAGTGAAGTAATCACTGCTGTCAGCTCATTAGCTTGTGTTGGTGTTTAGACTGGTAGCACCAGAGCTTTAGACTAAGGGCGGCTCCCTAGTTATTGAACACGAGTTATGTAATCAGAACAATGTACAGCTGTCCGTGTTTAATGGTTTATTGATTTAATGTCAGTCAATCGATCAATAACGTAAACAAGCACTTATTGGTCAGTATTTCTATTTTATTATTTAGTATTTAGTATTTTCATTATTTAAAATGTTTAAACAGTAATAGCTGATAATATTACAATATTAATAATAATTTATTTTTATTGAGCAAAACCCTTTTATTCTGAAAGTCCCTGTATAATCAATTAATAATGAGCAATTATTAAGTGATTAGAATGTTACTGTTGATGAACAGAAATTAAATTAATTAATTAATTAATACCTGTTATTACGGAGTAATAAACCATCAATACCTGTTATTAAGACCAATAAACATCAATACCTGTTATTGAGACCAATTAACCATTAATACCTGTTATTAAGACCAATTAACCATTAATAGCTGTTACTAAGACCAATTAACCATTAATACCTGTTATTAAGACAAATAAACCATTAATGCCTTTTCTTAAGGATTAATAAACCATCAATACCTGTTATTAAGACCAATAAACCATCAATACCTGTTATTAAAGACCAATTAACCATTAATACCTGTTATTGAGACCAATTAACCATTAATACCTGTTATTAAGACCAATAAACCATTAATGCCTGTTATTAAGACAAATAAACCATTAATGCCTTTTCTTAAGGATTAATAAACCATTAATACCTATTAACAGTTAAGTAGCAGTTAATAAACAGTCAATAAAATGTTCTGACCTTTGGCAGAGCAGCCGCAGCTGAGGGCGATCGACAGCAGCAGAGTATAAAGCTTCATTTCTCTCCTTTCTGGTCAATGTTGAAGTCAAACTGAAGGAAACAAACTTCCTCTCTGTCAACCAGAGACCAGACCCCGCCCACATGAAATAGACCCCGCCCGCCCACTTTAGTTATCAGGATTAAGGAACTTATCACTCAAATAAAGCTTCATTTAAAACACCCAAACAACATTTAGATTCAAAAACTGTTTCCATAATAATTCCACCTTAAACTGAACATGAGAACTTAAGGTAGCCTCTGCAATTACAGATTAACTATTTTGGAGTTTTTTTCCAGTTTAGAGAGCACAGAAACATAAAAAGATTTTTTAGTGGAAAATCTAAATTTAGCATTCCAGTTTAACAAAATGTCACAATGATCATTTCTATTGATTGACAGCCAGCAGCAGCAACAAAGGCTAAACTCAGACTTTTATTTTACTGTATTTTATTTTATTTTATTTTATTTTATTTTGTAGCTTTGGGGGCTCCTGGTGGTGCAATTAGCTGTCAGTATGCTAACAGTTAGCTGTCAGTATGCTAACAGTAAGTTGCCAGTATGCTAACAGTTAGCTATCATGCTGAAGAGAAAGTCTGTACTGAGCATGTGCAGCTCTCAGCAGAGATAAGGAGGTAGTAAGGTGGCTAACGTAAGGCTAACGGCACCCTTTCTCTGGCTGTACTGCTGTAAAGCTGATTCTAGATCCAGTGTTTGGTTTGTAAAAGTATGTTTGTGGACTTCAGCTGCTACAGGACCAGCTGTTCCAGCTCACTGTGCCTGACTCCATCTGCAGGTGGATCACATACGTCCTGTCTGACAGGAAGCAGCAGGTGAAGCTGGAGAACATGTCTCTGACTCCCGGACCATCAG
>NW_023339763.1:639282-641467 GCF_004916995.1 Morone saxatilis | reverse complement strand
CATCATCATCATCATCAACACCATCATCTTCATCCTCCTTATAATAGTTATATATATATATATATATATATATATTATATTGAATAGTTATTGGTTTTATAATATTATAATAATTGTGTAAAATATAAAATATAATAACAATAAAAGTTCACGTTATTTATTTAATATTTATTGGTTGTATTATTATGGGATGTTGGTACCTGACTGCGTCCAGCGCAGCTCCACTGCTGGTTTCTATGGCGATGTCAGTGATAGGGATGATGTAAGTACTGTGGGAGGGGCCTGCCTCCTCTGGCTCCGCCTCCAACAGGTGAAAGTTCACCTGAGGGTCGGGACTTCCTGTAAACAGCACAGAGGCTATAAATGTCAGATCTGGTGAGTGTAGCGTCATTAATCAATAAAATTATCAATAAAACGATCAGTATTGATCTTCTATAGAGACAGAATGTGTTTCTAACCGTTTATGTCTGTCTGTCCGTCAGTCTGATCTCCTGCTGCTCTGGATGGACTCATTCTGGATCGAACAACAGCTGGATGTTCACCTCGCAGGAAGTTCTCAGTCAGCTGGAGATAACACTGTACACAGCAACAACAACAACAACAACAACAACAAGAACAACAGATAATGACAGGAAGTGTGTGTGAGTAGAGAGAAAAGAGGTGAATGTGAGAAATAAACATCAGACTGAATGAGAAGGAACTCTCCTCCATTAGTCGTTATTTCTCCAATAATCAATACACAGATTAACTGCAAACAAACTCTCACTGTTGGAATACTGGAAATGGTTCAAAGTGAAGAGCTGAAAGAAACAGTCAGTAAACTGTGCACTATCTTTGTCTCTGTTCACAGACTGAAGCAGGATCAAGGATAAAGTCACCTTTTTGTATTCGTCAGTCAACATGTTGCCCACAGAGACGACCAATGAGGAGAAAGAAGGTCTTGACTGAGGTTTCTCCTCCCAGCACTGTTTCATCAGATCAAAGCTGAATACAGAACACAAAGAGGAGTCGGACATGTGAGTGGGCTCTTCTCAGTGTGTATGACACATGTACACAACATGTATACGACACCCAAAGTGAAGAAAACATGTACACATCCATGAGTCATACATGTTGTGAGGAGCGTGGTCAGGTCGGCTCATCCTGTACCCTCTCTTCAGAGCAGAGTAAAACTCCTGCGTCATGGGGAGGTCCGGGTACGGGCTTCCACCTGGGACAAAATACATATAATACTGGTTATACTGGTTATACTGGTTAAACTGGTTCAGACTGATGAGTGTAGCTGTAAACTGGTTCAGACTGGTTACCCAGAGAGAAGATCTCCCACAGTAGGACTCCATAGGACCAGACGTCGCTCTGACTGCTGTAAACGTTCTGGAAAATACTCTCTGGAGACATCCACTTCACAGGCAGGAAGCTCTGCGAGTTTAACATCCAATACTTTTAATTCATTTATTTACAAACAACATATATTATATTATACATACATTAATGATATATTTACTCATATATAAATGACATCATTTTAAAGAAGTTCACTGACATTTCCTCTGGCGATGTAATTTTGATCCTTCGTCAGGTCTCTGGCCAAACCAAAGTCACAGATCTTCACCAGCTTCCCCTCACAGACCAGAACGTTCCTCGCTGCCAGGTCTCTGTGGACACACTGGAAGGCACGCAACGCCACGTGTAAACATGCAGCGCCACGCGTGAACACGCAACGTGAACATGGAACATGATGATAAGTCTAAATCTAATCTTTATGAAAGCGACAAAAATCATGAAGGTAACTGTTTTAACTACAGTCATTGATTAACAATGTATTGATCAGTGATGCATTGATTAGTGATGTATTGATCAGTGATCGTACATTTCTGGTGGAGAGAAAGTCCATGGCCTGGGAGACCTGAAAGGAGAAGCTGAGGAGGTCACTGACAGTCAGGAGAGGAGAGTCACTGAGGAGGAGAGACGCCTCCTGCTGGTCTGAATGAGAACGACAGGAAGAGTCACTGAGGCTGACAGACAGACAGACAGACAGACAGACAGTTTGACAGTTTGTATATAACAAAATTAAATCAATAAGAGAAAGACAGTGAAAATGATTACTTATTATCTCAATAATATAAATAATCTCCACTGATCAGCACTAATCAGGCTCCTGTCAGTGTGTGTGTGTGTGGGGGGG
>NW_023339763.1:637499-639160 GCF_004916995.1 Morone saxatilis | reverse complement strand
CAAACCTGCAGCTCTTGTGGGGGGTTCCTGGTCTGAAGAGGTCAGTACCTATCAAAAGTCGTCCAAGGATTGATGTTTGATATTCATAAAAATGATAAATCTAACGTTGTAGTGTCGGACACAAACCAGCTGGCTCTGTGTACGGCGTCTCGTACACCGCAGGCTCGATGTCGGCGTAGCGGAGCTCCTTCATAGCGACGTACTGAACGCTCTCCTCTTTATTCATGTCCATGTAACCTCCATCACTGTCACTGCAGGGCGAGAGACACTCACACTCAATGTACACAGAGGGAGAGTAAAATGGAGTTTTATTTGTCCCTAAACAGACCACAGTGACAACGTACAGACTCAGTGGTCACAGCCTGGACCTAGAGACCGGTCCTTATAGACAGACCTGCTGCTGATGGGGGACAGGAAGTGTACACAGAAAACCCAGTGTGACACACACTGACTGTTGTTGTTGTTGTTGTTGTTGTTTATTAATGTCATAAATGTGTACATATTTGTTCAATCACAAGCCCCAGTAAACATTCTAACACAAAAACTAACTAACATGGTTACTGCTGTTTCATAATGTTTGTTTGTCTTAGAAATAAATCTAAACAACAGTAACCTGAAACTGAAAGACAGACAGACAGACAGACAGACAGACAGACAGACAGGATATACTGTGTGTGTGCGTGCGTGCGTTGACCTCTTGGTGTGTGCGTCGCTTTGTAAGAAGGTGTGTTTGTTCCTCTGTAGATAGTTCACAAGGTCTCCATGACGACAGAACTCAGTGATCAGATAGACAGGACCTGGACGAACAGACAGACAGGCAGACAGGCAGACAGACAGTCAGTGTGTCCCGTATGGTGAGCTGCAGTTCTCTGTGTCCAGCAGGTGGCGTCTCCCTGTGTGCAACAGTTGGTTAGTTCATTAACTCATTAGAGAATATTCAATGTACATCCACAGCTCTCCAGTAGCCCTCTCTCGCCCCCTGGTGGCTGGCTGCAGTACTACTCTGTTAGCGCTGTTAGCTCTGACTAATAGGTTAGTTTAGTTACTTTATTATTAGTTTATTGTTAGTTTATTATTAGTTTTGGGTTAGTTTATTATCAGTTTATTTTTAGTTTATTATCAGTTTATTGTTAGTTTATTGTTAGTTTATTGTTAGTTTATTATAAGTTTATTATTAGTTAGGGTTAGTTTAAAACTAGTATAGGATTAAGTCAGGATCAAACTGTAAACCTCCTCCCGTGCACGCTCCCAGCAGGTTGACGACATTCAGGTGAGGACCGAGATGAACCAAAACCTTCAACTCCGACATCAGAGACTGAACGGCACCGCTGCTGGCTGAACACACACACAGTATCAATAATCAATAATCAATAATCAATTACCAATAACCAATAACCAATCAGACTGGTTCACTGGAACATGCTGACATCAGGAGAGAAATCGTTTGACTTTCAGAAGATCACAGAGTCACAGTCAGACAGACAATCAGACAGACAGAGAGACAGACAGAGAGACAGAGACAGACAGGTACGTACGTTTGACCATCTTTATGGCGACTTTAGTTGAAGAGTGAGAGTGAAGCAGACCAGAGACGGTTCCCTCAACCACACGACCGAATGCACCTGAACCCAACACTGGACCTGGAGACAGACAGACAGACA
>NW_023339763.1:634709-637399 GCF_004916995.1 Morone saxatilis | reverse complement strand
AGAAAGATTGATCATATCCAGTAACAAAGTGCCAATTAAGGGTACTTCTCAGGTCTGTTCAGGTACAGGTGTGTTCAGATACCTGTCTGTCTTCTCAGGTGTGTTCGGGTTGGAGTCAGGTGACCTGGCGGTTACCTCAGGACGGTTTGGTGGACGGGGTCATGGTGGAGAATCAGGGGTCCAGCAGCGTCCTGCAGCTCTTTAACGTCACCTGGAGGAATTCTGGGAGATACACCTGTGAGGAGACGTCGTCCGATCAGAGCAGAGAGATCGATATCTTCATACCTGGTCAAGGTGACGGTGATATTTATCAGCTATTGATCGTATCGGTCAGGAGACCTGTGTCTGATCCTACCTGTCCCCCCTCAGGTCCGGAGGAATGGTTCGTCCCTCTGGGTCCAGGTGTGGTGATGAAGGAGGCGGAGGAAGATACCATCCCCTGCGTGGTGTCTGACCCACAGCTCAACGTCACGCTGTACCAACGTCCTGGCAAGACGCCGGTTACCACGACGACATACGAGCCGGGCCGCGGCTTTACGGGTCGTCTGAACGACACGTCATACGTGTGCGTGGCGTCCCGCGGAGACGAAGAGAGAGAGTCACAGGTGTACTACGTCTTCAGCATTGTAGGTGAGATTAGATGTCTGTGCCTCTGTCTGTCTGTGTACCTGTAGCTAGATCTGTCTTCTGTATTGACTCTCTCCTCTACCTGTCTGTGGCTCAGTGGCCTAAAGTGATGGGAGGTGGATCTGATGGCGTCCAGCAGGGTGTTGAAGCAGGGAGAAGTTCTGACTGTAAATTGCACCGTTAAAGACGCTGAGATGGTCTTCTTCACCTGGGACTTCCCCCGCAGACAGGTACCTGTCTCTCTCTCTCTCTCTCCGACTGCCTGTCTGTCTGAATTGTGTGTGTCACCAAACTCTGTGATGTCATCAAACTGTCTTGTTTCTTCAGGAAATCGAGCCTCTGACCGACTTCCTGCCCAATCAGATCCGCTCCTTTGTTAACATCTCCATGGCAACGGTGGCAGACTCTGGTAAGTGGTTGTTTCCTGGTTATCAGTTGCTATGGTAACGATGGTAGAATCAGCTGTTGTGTTGTGTGTTTCCCACAGGTGTGTATGTGTGTGAGGTTAAGGAGACGATGAAGGAACAAATGGTGAAGAAAAACATCACTGTGACCGTCCTGGGTGAGTCCACAGACAGGTATACTGCAGACAGACAGACAGACAGACAGACAGACAGACAGGTACACTGTAACCTGTCTCTCTCTCTGCAGAGCGAGGTTACGTCTACCTGTGGCCGACAGGTGAGACCAACCTGTCGTCTCTCCTCCACCAATCAGTGGAGTTCAGCATGGAGGTCGACGCCCACCCTCCCCCCACTTTCATCTGGACCAGAGACAACCAGACCGTTACCACAGAAACCACCGCCATCACCACCACACACCTGAGCGGAAGCAGGTAGGTCAAAGGTCAAATCACACCTTCAGTCTGTCTGCCTGTACCCATCTGACTGACTGTTTGATTAATTGATTGATCGACTCATTGATTGATGTGAAGGTATATGAGCACACTGACGTTGGTTCGAGTTCGGCTGGATCAGACAGGAAGTTACACAGTGACCGTTTCCAATGAGGATGATGTTGACAACATTGTCTTCAACCTGGAGGTCAAAGGTCAGAGAATGTGAGACAGAGAGATAGGATGATTGACAGACAGACAGGTATCTCACTGTGTTTGTGTGTGTGTGTGTGTGTGTGTGTGTGTGTGCGCAGCGGCCCCCAGGATCACCTCTCTGTCGGAGGTTGGCAGTACAGCGGTTCTGTGTGTCAGCGAGGGAGCTCCGCCCCCTTCAATCACCTGGTACACTTGTCCGACCTCACAAAGGTAAACACACACACACACAACACACACTCACACTCACACACAACACTGCACTTGTTGGCACGGTAACCGTGTATCTCCTGCAGGTGCAGTAATTTGACTGGCGGCTGGAGGAGCCTTTTAGCAGCCTCAGAGGGCGGGGCTCTGAACATCACTGAGGAGAGAGGAGTTACCCAGGTAACAGTGACCTCATCAGTGTGAAGTCATCAGTGCTAATGATGTCAAAATTATTGACAGCTCTTTGTGTGTGTGTGTGTGTGTGTGTGTGTTTACCTGTGCAGGTACGCAGTGTGTTGACTCTCCACAGTCTCATCTCTCTGTCAGCTATTCGCTGTGAGTCCAAAAACTCCGCAGGACACCACAGCAGAGAGCTCCGGATCCAATCCAACTGTACGTACAAATACTGCAATACTGGGTAGTACTGCAGTGCTTCTGTAATATTACTGTTATACTACTGTAATATTACTGTAATACTACTGTAATACTACTGTAATACTACTGTAATAATACTGTTAGTACTACTGTAATACTACTGTAATACTATCATAATACTACTGTAATACTACTGTAATACTACTGTAATACTATATATAATACTGTAATACTGTAATACTATATTACTATAATACTGTAATACAGAAATACTACTGTAATACTACTGTAATAATACTGTAATAGTGTAATAATACTGTAATAATACTGTAATATTACTGTAATACTATTCAGTTCAATTTTATTCGTATAGCGCCAATTCATAACAGAAGTTATCTCAGGACACTTTTCAAATACAGAGACCCAACAGTAC
>NW_023339763.1:633536-634609 GCF_004916995.1 Morone saxatilis | reverse complement strand
TGTCCGGCAGGGCTGTGCCATGTCGGGGATGCTCTATGCACTCTCCCTGGAACCTCTCCTCAACAAGATACGCTTTAGTCTTCAAGGTTTGGTTTTACCTGGTTTTAGTGGAAGCATGGTTTTATCGGCTTATGCAGATGATGTCATTGTTTTTATTAGGAATCAGAGTGATGCAGACCTTTTAATCGACATTGTAAATGGTTTTAGCGCAGCATCAGCAGCAAGGGTAAACTGGAAAAAAAGTGAGGCCCTTGCTGTTGGCCCGTGGCGGTCTCCCAGCTGGGAGACTGTCACAAAGAAGATAGAGGGAAAACTCTCCAAGTGGAGATGGCTGCTCCCTCAGATGTCCATGAGAGGTAGCTGAGGAGCTGTATACAGATGTGACAGTCTCAGTCCTCCACTCTCTTTTTACACACTATACTTTGATTCTTGGACAGGAACCTGCACAGGTGATCAGTCTGTGTCACAACCTTTAGATCTCAGCAGCAGTCAGGTACACACAGGTGTGTTCAGTTTACCTGGGTGACCTCAGGTTGATTGACATCTTCCTGAGACTCCTGTTAGCTTTGTTGTACCTGTGAGGGTGGGGCTAATGACACCTTTATTGTTTCTATTGGAGGTTGAGATTTATGACCTCATAAATCCCCATCATGCACCAGTCCACTTTCAACCTGAGCAGAGGTCCAATCAGCCAGAACAACTGAACACACCTGTCGACCGCCATCCAATCAGGTTTAGATATGTGACTATATGTGTATAAACTCCAGGTTAGCTCTGTATCTGTTCTCACCTGTTGACCCCCCCTCAGACTGCCGTTCATTGAAGCTGCATTAACCACATTAACCCTTTTGGGACATATAGTTTAATTATCTATCAACTCAAACCATCAGAAAATACACTTCATTCATAGAACTTATGTTACATCCAAAAAACATGACCATATGAAACTTATTCATATTGCTCAGACGATCAATTTGGCTCATTTCTGTTTCTTTGTTCGGGACTGCAGAGTTATTCTGTGGTTCTCCTATTATTGTACACATTGTACACACTTACACAGACGTATAATGTTA
>NW_023339763.1:633348-633510 GCF_004916995.1 Morone saxatilis | reverse complement strand
AACCACCGCTGTGTTTAATATGTCACATTAATATTCTCTCTCACTTGGTTCCAACAATAAAACCATTTGGGCAGAGAACCTAATTCAGGTTGAATCAATACAAATGAAGTGGTAAATGGTAAATAGACCTACATAGCGCCTTTCTAGTCTTCAAAGCGCTTT
>NW_023339763.1:630766-633223 GCF_004916995.1 Morone saxatilis | reverse complement strand
CTTCAACATGTGGCAGGAGGAGCCAGGGATTGAACCACCAACCTTCTGATTAGTGGATGACCCACCTGACTCTGTCTCTGAGCCATAGCTGCCCCAGAGTAAATTTAGATTTCTAACTTGCCCTTGAAAGACTAAATACCCCTGTACGACTGCATAAAGGGGGTTAGGGTCACGCCGGTTGCCATGGAGATAAGGAGGGTAGCTGGAAGATAAATGATTATCTAAACATTGTTTTTACAGACCATGTATGATTGTATGACATAACCACAAATGGAGGGTGGCTCTGTGGATGTTTGGTGCAAACTGAACTTATAAAATAAAAAAATTTAACTCACAGGGTTTGTAATAAAAATAATATTTAGTAGAGTTTATGTAAGGACAGTTAAAAACATTACTATGTATATATTCAATGGTTTTACACTGAAGAATGTGTTAACACATTAGTTTGACAGCATACAAATGTGTTACTAAGTATATATTTACATAATATATTTATGTATTTTATATATATTTATATCAAATATATATATATGCAGTTGCCTAAAAAGAAATAAAAATGCTGAGTGAGGTCAGAATCTGTGTATGAAAGAGTTGTAAAATAATCAGTGAAACTGTAACACCAACAGTTGACCAGCAGATGTCTCCACATTTAAACACAACTTTAACTCAACACCAGCTTCAGAGAGCGTCTTCACTCCTCCTCTTCATCTTCACCAACATGTTATTTATTTATGGACATTCGTGGGCACACCGAATCCACTGCTGGCTTTTAGATATTCTATTTTTTACATAACATTTTAACATTTGAAGTTTGTGTGTCTGTACTCTTTGTAAACCGTCTGGTTGTGTCATGTGTTTGCACTAATAAAGTTCCTTAGAATTGGAATCATGTCTGTCAAACCTGAACCAAGTCATTTTGAATCAAGATTTTTACAGTGCAGATTGTTTTCACTCCTAAACAGGTCAAAGTTCACACACACACACACATTCCTGCAGCAGGTTGAACCAGTGACGTTTCACTTACTTCACTGTAAAAACACTCACAGTTGAAACAGCTGATCAGTATCCTGACAGCTGATTGGTTGAGGTGAACACACCTGAACCAGGTGCAGTTTAACCCTTTAATGCAGAGCTGTGAGTCCACTTTAGCACCCCGACAGGTCCTCACAAAGACAGACAAACAACAACACACACACCTGGAGAGAGACTAAATCTGGCACTTCAGTTTTTATGAGTGCAGGTAGTGCTGCAGCAGGACGATAACGTGGACCAGAACAGACGGCGACAGGTGAGCAGATCGACAGGTAGACTTATAGACAAGTTAACTGACAGACAGGTGAGCAGATCGACAGGTGTTGGTTTCAGGAGTTCACATCAAGGTAAGACAATGAGTTTTAAAGTTTTAGGATTATTGGTGAAAGTACTTTTATGTTATTCTTATACTCCATTACTTTTGAGAGGGAACCGCATTGATCAGTCTGATTACAGTTACAGTAATACAGAATATAAATACATGATAAATTATATTATTATGATATTATTATTATTATTAGAGATAAAGTCATTAAAGGTTTAAGTCAAACTTCTGAAACTTCTTGCTCTCTGATTTATGAATAATTAACAGTTTTACTGATAATAATAATAATTATTAATAGAACTAAAACACCTTCCAGGTGAACTGCAACAACTGTCTGATGACATCATCATGGGGACAACTGTCGTGTGTCAACTCATGACTCATACATGTGATGTCATCACCAGATTGAAAACATTACTACAAAATAATCAGTATCTGTAGAGATCAATACCTGCAGCTATCCCGTTTACTTACTGGAAATAAAGTGATCAATAATCAAAATCAAATGATTCTGAATCCAATAATATTAATAATAGTTGTGAGTTGGTTCATCAGTCGAGTCGTTGCATTAGCTCTGTAGGTAGAAGCTGATAACACTGTCTGTCTTCCACTGCAGTTACAGAACTGTTTTATTTGTGTGGCTCCAAATCATAAAAGTTACCTCAGGACTCTTTTCACATAGAGCAGTCTATACCGTTCTCCTTCCACTACACTACAGTCCCTTCATGTGTCAAATTCAATAAAGGTTCTTATTGTCCTTTCTTATATTTTCTTATTGTTCACTAAACTTTAAGAGGCCGCTTCATCATAGAGGATTATCCTTTATTGGTTTATAGATTCAGAATAACAACACAGATGAGTCAGATAGTAGAGTATCATCATTTATTGTCCACAGTGACACCAACAAAGTCCACAAGAAAAACTTCAGCTGATCTGTGAGACTCCAAATAAAGTTCATCAGTCTGAAACCAGTTTGGACTATACCCGTAGATACCGATTCCACATCAAATGTCACACTACACTACTTGGGGTGGCCAACCAGTCAGAGACTAAGAGCCAAATTTTTTACTGTGTTACTGCAAAGAGCCACATCATACACA
>NW_023339763.1:627997-630666 GCF_004916995.1 Morone saxatilis | reverse complement strand
GGTGTGACGTTCACATCAATGCCGATCGGAGGTGAAGCCGATTAATATCGGGTGTTAGCGGGTTTACATACATACAAGTTCAAAATATAGTCAATACTATATCAATCAGTCAATCAATCAGTTAGTAAAGATCCAAACTATTAACATTCATTAGACGAGAGCTGATTAGTCCCTGCAGCCAACATCAGTTATAACATCAGTTAGTGATTCTAGATCAATAAATCCACTACTTTCAGTCTGCAGGTGATCACTCACAGGTGTGTCAGGATTTATGTTGCTAGGAGACAATGATGCTTCCTGACAGATTATTGATCCTCTCTTCCAGATGACTCCTCCTCCAGTTCCTGTCCCAAAGCCTCGGTCTCGTTACATGAGGGACAGTCTGAGCTCCGCCTCTCCCTTGGACAGGTGAGTTCACCTTTAAATCTACAGAACAAACTTTAAATCTACAGAATGAACCTTAAAATCTACAGAACAAGCTTTAACTCTACAGAACAAAGCTTTAAATCTACAGAATGAACCTTTAAATCTGCAGAACAAACTTTAAATCTACAGAACAAACTTTAAATCTACAAAACAAACTTTAACTCTACAGAACAAACTTTAAATCTGCAGAATGAACCTTTAAATCTGCAGATCAAACTTTAAATCTACAGAATGAACCTTTAAGTTACATTATGTTGATTTATTCAGGTGTACTTTTTGTATTTCAGAGATCTGATCGGTGAAAATCTGCAACCAGTTTTGTCTAATGGAGTTCACCTGAGTACAGGTACACACACACACACACACACACACACACACACCATATCATCAGACATTAATCAATCATATTGATCTGTTATTAGAAGTCACCCTGTCTGCCTGTCTGTCTGAGATCAGTGATTGGTCGGACTGTGCTGACGAGCTGCAGCGTGTTTTAAGGCAGTCCAACCGGTTTGTTCCAGCAGATTAAATCTGTTGTTGCTGTCTGTTGACTGATGATTATCTGAAACCAGTTTGTCTCCTGACTGCTGATCATATGATCTCAGCTGAAAGTAAACACTGCGGCTGGTTCAGGACAGAATCTGGTCTGTGTGTTAATCACCTGTTTCAGGTATTTTGTTAAAAATCAGGTTTAATATTTCTCTTTTCCAACCTTCTTGTTTCAGTTTACAGACTGTTTTACAGAAAGATTTTCTCCTAGAAACTCTGAACTTCCACATTCTTCCAGTTGTTCAAATGCCCCAAATATTCTAGAAAGCCGAAAATAATCCCCAACAAACTGCACTATTTATTACTTATTTATGATATACTCCTGTTTATTTGATAAAGGCTGCTGTTTAGAAGAAATGACTGAACTTTCATAAACATGAAACTATATATCTGTGAGGAGTTATTAAAGTCTTCAGTAGCAACCACTCAGCTTGGAGTTGACAGCCACAGACAGGAAGTCAGACAGTATTGAGAGATGGACTCATGGGTTGTTGTACTGAGTCTGAACATTCAGATTTAATGATAAGAAAAATGAAATAATAGTCTCCTCTGGGATCACCATAGGACTCTTATTGTGATAGTCTCCTCTCTGGAATCACCATAGGACTCTTATTGTGAAAGTCTCCTCTGGAATCACCATAGGACTCTTATTGTGATAGTATCCTCTGGGATCACCATAGGACTCTTATTGTGATAGTCTCCTCTCTGGGATCACCATAGGACTCTTATTGTGATAGTATCCTCTGGAATCACCATAGGACTCTTTTTGTGAGTCCTTTGGCTTTTGTGATAGTCTCCTCTCTGGGATCATCCTAGGACTCTTATTGTGATAGTCTCCTCTCTGGAATCACACTAGGACTCTTACTGTGAAAGCCTCTTTTCAGGAATCATAAGGAGGCTCTTATTGTGTAAAGACTGTTCTGATTGTATTTTTAGTTTTTTTAGAGTTTGACATCAGAGGAAGTGCAGCTGTTTGTTTGATTGACAGGTGTCTCAGCGGATTATGATATCACTGTGTCCTCCTCAGGTGATGATGCAACACCTCCTCCTCTCGTTGTGTCGGGCCGACACTTCCCGACTCTGGCTGGCGTCACTGACATGATCGCCACCAACATCCCGGCATTGGCTGGATTCGCAACCTCCATCGGTGGCTCCGCCCCCTCTGTGCCGACACCCCCAGCACCCTCTGCCCCGCCCTCAATAGACAGCATGGCTAACAGCATTGCTGCTCACATACCTAGCTTAGCAGGAGCTGCTAGTGCTGTGGCTAACCCAGCTGCCTCCACCACCACATCTGTACCTGCCGCTAACACCAGTGCGGCCAGCTTAGACAGCATCTTTAGCTCATTAGCTAACATACCCAGTTTAGCCGGCATTGTTAGCAGTGCGGCTAATCCGGCTGTTAGCTCCACCCTGTCAGACCCATCCCCCTCACTGCCGAGGCCTGGAGATTGTACAGGTACATCAATCAATCAATCAATCAATCAATCAATTAATCAATAAGACTTTAGTTTAACCGACACTCCTGACTATTTCTGTGCAGATGTTGGGGCGCTGTCACAGCTTGTGATGTCAGCTTTAGACCAGAATGCAGAAGTCACGTTACCATCACTAGAGGGAGCTGCTGAGCCAACAGAGGAAGGTATTGCGCTTACAGTCTCTCAATTTCAATTCAATTCAATTTTAATTGTATA
>NW_023339763.1:625180-627897 GCF_004916995.1 Morone saxatilis | reverse complement strand
CCACGAGGGGCCTACACCGCTGCACTCACTGCTTTGCTGCACCAAGAAAAATAAAGCACCCACCTTAGTGGGTTTTCACTGAACTCTGATTTTGGTCCATTCTTGTCCCGCCACACGCTATACAAATAAAATTGAATTGAATTGAATGCTAAATATGGTAAGTAAATGTAAATAGTAAATGTTAAATATTAAATTATTCCTGTTATACAGAAGGTTCTCCTTTCCAACTGTGACCTCTATGGACTCCTCTTTAAATATCGGTATGGAACAACAAATATGACTGATCCTTCTTCATATTTGAACAAAAAGGCACCCTACATGCCCGACTGCATCTAGACTGTGCTTAAATAATCTGCACACACCACACAATAACAAGACAGACAGTTTATATTTGTTTAAGGTTTTAATTACAAAGTGTTTAAATGTGAAACTGACAGAACATTGTTACAGATCAGTTTATACTTTATATATTCGCCGTGTTCCTGTGGGACCAACTGCAGACAGAGGACAAGAAGTGATTTTATACATTGGCATCACAAACTCTACAATCTACATTTCTTATGGTTAACTGAGAATCCACGAGAGCTTTTATCAAGGACCAAAAGTTGTTGTTCATAAAGGGAAAAATGCAAGAAGTTCACAGAAACCTGATTTAAAAAAAGGTCTTATGTGAACAGGGCAGCAGCTATATTGTGTGTGTGTGTATATATATATATATATATGATGAACTGAAGCTGTTAGAGTATCTCTAAAAGACCAGAAGGCTTTGGTGTTTCAGCTCATTAGTGTCGATTACCAAAGTCACACAAACAGACTAACTGATGGAGGGAGCGGTGGACCAGAAACCTGACCACCTTCTGAGAGCTAAACTGAATCAAAGGAGCCTAAACAGAGACATATAACGACTTCAGTCTTTGAATTCAGTTGAAAAATGTGTTCTCTGAATCACGTCCAACATACGTTGTAATGCTTTCTAATATGGTTTAAACAAGCACATCATACTTTCCTCCATTTCATCCATCTGCTTTCACTTCCTGTCCTCCATCTCAGTTTCACCTGACTGCTAACGATCTATACACACCAGAGCTGGAGTAACTTTTAACTGGACAGTTGTAAGGTGCTGTAAATGAGTGTGTCAGTACTGAAATATATATGTTATCTGTTTAACCACCACCCACCTAGAACATTTAGGAACATCGGTAAATTATTGATTATTATTATTTAAATTAAAGATCTGAACTCCGATATGAGTCTTTTTTCCTCAGAAGACAGTGATCTGCTCTTCCTCTTCCTCTCTCTGCTCTCCGTCAGCCGTCTGGAGAGAAACAACTCAGTTCAGTTTAAATGTTTCTCAGAAGTCTCTGCTGGTGCTCGACTGCAGTCATCCAACAAACCGGATCACCTCCCAGAACCTTTAACGAACCAGGGTCTGTTCTCTGCGCCTGATTGGCTGTTCCTTAACGAGCTAATTAAGCTGAGCCAGTAACTTTTCTGTTCAGAACAAATGTGACTGGATGTAACAGGTCAGCTGGTAGCTGATCAGATTATCCATCAATCTGCTGATCAATAAGCTGATCAGTGTCCAAATAATTAAAAGTAACATATACTATATTGTTTTATACCAACAGAAAGTGATGCTTTCTGATGAACCTTTTGTTTACAGTTTATCAGTCTCATTTTGTTCAGTATTTTGTCATTAATCAATATTTAACTCTTTATCCTGTGATATAATAACACTAACACGTCACAATGTTATCAATAACATATAAAATCAATTAAATACAAACACAACTTCATTATTGTCTCAAATAATCAATAATCAATCAAGACAAACTCCACACGGGAAAAACAAAAGCCCAATACCTGAATATAAAACATACAGCAGGATTACAGGTGAGTCACAGGTGAGTTACAGATATGTTACAGGTGAGTTACAGGTATGTTACAGGTGAGTTGGTGAGTTACAGATGAGTTACATGTGAGTTACAGGTGAGTCACAGGTAAGTTACAGGTGAGCTACAGATATGTTACAGGTGAGTTAAAGGTGTGTTAAAAGTGAGTTACAGGTGAGTTGGTGAGTTACAGGTGAGTTAAAGGTGAGTTACAGATATGTTACAGGTGAGTTGGGGAGTTACAGATATGTTTTACAAATGAGTAATACGTGAGTCATAAAGATGCTACAGGTGACTCACAGTTGAGTTGCAGGTGAATTACAGGTGAGTCACAGGTGAGTTGGTGAGTTATAAGTGAGTTTCAGATGTGTTCCAGGTGAGTTATAGGTGAGTGATAAAGATGTTACAGGTAAATTATAAATGTGTTACAGGTGAGTTATAAATGTGTTACAGGTGAGTTATAGAGTTACAGGTATATATAACAGTCAGTGTGTGCTTTGTGACTCATTTACCAGAAACAACAGTGTGTGGTGGAAAATGAACTCTCTGGTGAGTCTGAGCAGATCCTGGTTCAGAGTCTGAAACAGAGTCGGGACCAGAACCACAGCCAGATTGTGAGCTGACATCTTGTTCACCTGAGAGAACACCTGGACCCTGAGGAGGAACCAGATCTGGAGTTAGCTTACAGTGTTCAGATCTAACAGTCGGGTTTATGTCTGCACTGTGAGGAGGAGGACTGCAACTGCCAACAGCGGACACACTGTTACTGCCAACAGTGGAAACACTACAACTGCCAACAGCGGTCACACTACAACTGCCAACAGC
>NW_023339763.1:622678-625080 GCF_004916995.1 Morone saxatilis | reverse complement strand
AAGCACCAAGATCTAAACAGTGGATGGTAAACAGTCAATGTATGACAGCTTCTGATTATTGATTATTGATTGAATCAACTCCATATAGAACATAGCTCTAGAGTTTATACACTGATTATTGATTATAGATTTAACTAGAGAAAGAGCTTCAGTCTAAAGTGTGTTCGTCCTGCAGGGCTGCGACTATTCGAGTGTCCAGGAAGAAGGGGGGCAGTGGGAGTTCCTCTCCACAGAGTGCCGTGGTCCGATCCAGCTGGCTGGACGTCTGGAAGGGCTTCAGGTAACATCATCTTCATCATCATCATCATTACTGTTTCTCAGAAATGCTGCTGTGGATTCAGTCACCATTAACAGTCCTCACAGACTGTTACTGGTAGCTGGAGTCCGATCCATAAACACTGACAGTCTGTTAGTTAATGAATAATAAAACAACAGGACCCAGGACGGATCCCTGAGGAACATCAGACCAGTTTTAGATGGATGGTTGAATAAAAGGATGAATGATGAAAGGATTATGGCAGGATGATAATCGAGACAGATAAACGTTCTCTCTCTCTCTCTAACAGACACAATGTTTTATGGGCAACGTTGGACGGACAGCTGATGTCTCTATGGAAGAAACGCACAGTAAGTCAGTATCTCTCTACCTGTCTCTCTCTACATACCTGTCTCTCTGTCTACCTGTGTCTTCCTGCATACCTGTCTGTCTGTCCGTGCAGTGATGGGTGTGTTTGTTTTGTTGATCAGGACCGGTTCAGTGAGGTGCTGTTTCATGTCTCCAGTATCACCAATGTGAAGAAACAGGACAAAGGCAGATTCTCTGTTTACTTCAGGAAGAAACATTATGACTTCATGGCTCATAATGATGGTGAGAAGAGTCGAGCAAGTGCTTGCTCATGGTGGTACTGTTGGGTCTCTGTAATAATGTTATAAGGAGTTCGGTCTTGACCTGCTCTTTTTGAATGACATTTGTGTCCTGAGATAACTTCTGTTATGAATTGGTGCTATACAAATAAAATTCAATTGAACTGAATTGAATTGCAGCCAATGCAGCAGACGACTTCAGCAACATTTCTTTCTCCTGTTCCGTATTTATTCTGTTTAGTTAAGCACTGCTTTAGGTAAACCTTATAGGATAACTTAAACACAAACAGTAGGATAGCACCATCTTCATCCTTCTCCTCCTCCTCCTCCTCCTCTTCAGCTGCTCAGTAAAATAAATTGACAGTAGCTGCTTTTACTGCCAGCTCCATCTGTGATATTAATATTTACCTTCATTCTTTCTTCTTCTGTTAATCAACCGTGAACAACAGCCTTCAGTGCTCCTCTCTCCTCCTGCTTTATATTCATTTGCCTGGTAATAACACTGGAGAATATTCCACTGATATTCAATTCAGCTGGAGTTCAGACTGTAATGTTGTGATAAGTCTCCACAGCGCTGTGTCCAAGCTTCTTCAGTGTGACCAGTCAGCATACTTATATTTCTTCTTCTTGTCTCTCAGAGGTTCAGGAAGGTTGGATTTCGTCTCTGTTGGCGTCTCGAGGCCAGCAAAGTCCCGCCCCCCCAGAACTCCAAGGACAAATCACCATCAAGGATCCGCGGAGCCGCGTCTACGCCGCCGTCTGGGGTCACAAGCTCTGGATTTATCCCAACAAGGAGAGTTTCCAGCTGGGCATCGCCTCCTTCTCTGTCCCCCTGAACGTGGCCACGGTCAAATCCACTGGAAAACACTCGTTCACCCTCATCACTCCATATAAGAGTTTCAAGTACACACCTGTCTGTCTTTACACCTGTCTGTCTGTTGCTTTCCTTTACTACAGTGATATTAAGTCCTAAATGTTTTTCTTTCTTTGTCTTTCTTCTTTGTTTTTACCTTTTTGGCCCCGTCCACTGTCTCTATGTGGCTCCACCCTCTGTCTGCAGCCTCTCTGTTGATTCATCAAAGGATCTGTCCCACTGGTTGGATAGTCTGTCCTCTTCCATCCAGAGTGCTCTGTCCTGCAGCCAGGTGGCGCTGCGTCTTTGGGAAAACCCCGACAACAAGGTGTGTGCCGACTGCGGCTCGGCCAATCCTGAGTGGGCGTCAGTCAACCTGCTCCTTGTCATCTGTCAGGCCTGTGCAGGTAGGAGCTAACGGAGGACTCAGGGAGGACAATCCTGGGTTCACCTCACCTGTGCAACCCTGTTTGTAGTCCCCAGATACCAGACCTTCGTCTACCAATCGACTGGCATTTCTAAATATGAGGCAGCTGCTTGAATACAGCCGCTAACAAACCTGTGCCCCTTACATGTTTTTAGAGATACGTCCAACATGAAGAGTTGTCATTTAGATTTCTTCTGCAATGCAGCTGTTAATAATGAAAGCTAGGAGACAGTCCTCAGTGCGTGTGTGTGTGTGTGT
>NW_023339763.1:622376-622658 GCF_004916995.1 Morone saxatilis | reverse complement strand
GGGGGGGGGGGGGGTCCACTGATCTAAAGCACCTGAGGACAGATATCCAATACTACCTGATCTATTGTCAGTTGGTTTGAATGCAGAATGCTAACAGCGTCTGTTTTCAGGTCAGCATCGAGGTCTGGGCAGCAACCTGTCCAAGGTACGCAGTCTGAAGATGGACAGCAAGATCTGGACTGAACCACTCATACAGGTGAGGGGGGGCACTGAACCACTCATACAGGTGAGAGGGGGCACTGAACCATTTATAGATGACCTTTAACTCTTTCCTCTCCCAGC
>NW_023339763.1:617646-622276 GCF_004916995.1 Morone saxatilis | reverse complement strand
CCGTAGCACGTCAGCACGTCAGACCTCACAGTGGACATCGTGTCCATTGTTCCATCTTCATTGATGATGTTCCTTATAGTGTGATTTCCCTGTGGATAGTCGGGCCTCTGAAGCAACCTGATCACTGGACAAAAGTGGCCGCGTCTCACCTTCTGATCCATTAGCACAACAGCAGCAGAATGCTGTGAACAAACTACAAACTGGATTCCATCTCCTCGTAACAAAAGGCTGTATTTGTCGGTGTGCAGTTTCTCTTGGTTCCTGACCTGGCTCCGTTCTCACAGCTTCATTAATGAACGTCTGAGCCATCGCAAACAAGTCAGAGGTGAAGTGCTGTCCACCATTACCTGTCACAGTCTCATCTATCTTATTCATATTGTCATCTGCTTCTTTGTCCTCTGTTGTCAAAAACACTATCTACCACCACACATGGAGACCAGATTTGAGACAGAGGGACTGGACTCAATCTTCTCATTAATGGACTGACCTCCTAGCTCATCTCCATGAGTAAAAACAACAATGGCGTATTTAGGAGCATCACTGCCAAACAGATTTGACAGTGTCCGAAGGAGGGCAGAGTCTTTTTTAGACAACTTGCCAATCTTCACTACAATGACAAAGGCATGAGGTCCTGGACTGGCCTCTATGATCGACTTCATGATTTCTTTGTACAGCTGTTCAGGAGACAGAACCTCATCAGTGAATCCTGGAGTGTCCACCACCATGACCCAGCGACCTGCCACCTCTGCTGATCTAGAGACAGTCTCTGGGTTGTCTCCTTCAAACCCACAGTCTGATTCAAACTGATTTGATCCCAGGATGGTGTTTCATGATGAACTTTTCCCTCCTCCAGGCAGACCGAGCAGCACAATCCTTGTTTCCTTGAGTCTGACAGAATCAGAGTCCCCAGAAGTAGCAGCTGGAGGAAAGAAAACATGAATTGAATAAATATGGAAAGCATGAAAAGGTCTTTTGATAACTGACAGCAGCTCTCAGCAGTCCAAACAGTAAAGAGTAAGAAAGACAGAAATACACACAATGCCCACCACCAGTGATAGGACAGCCCCACCCTGTGCTTCACACTGGAACTAGGGCCGGACGACATATTGTATACATTCAATATATTAGTTAATGTGCGAAAACCCCAGGGCCGGATGGCCTTTTCTCTGAAACTCCTCCCTTTCTTATGTAAAGTTTATGACGAAGCCTTCAGGGTCCAATCACTTCCTCCAACAATGACACAGGCGACCATCTCAGTGCTTCTCAAGAAGGATAAAGACCCATTGCATTATCGTCCAGTGAGCTTGCTTTGCTGTGACTATAAAATATTAACTAGAGTATTAGCAGACAGATTAGAGCGAGTGCTAGACAAAATCATTCACTGCGACCAAACAGGGTTTATAAGGGGTAGACAGCTATACAGCAACCTTCGCAGAATATACAATGTAATGTATCTTCCAGGTAATGATAATGTCCCTGAGGTTATTATTGCATTGGACGCTCATAAAGCATTCGACAGAATCGAGCACAGATATTTGCTTTCGGCCCACAAAAATTTTGGATTTGGACCTTCTTTTTGCTCTTGGGTGAATATGTTGTACACCTGCCCACAGGCTGCAGCGAGGACTAACAACAATATGTCGAAATATTTCTCCTTATTTAGAGAAACTAGACAGGGGTGTCCCCTATCCCCTCTACTCTTTGATGTTGCCATTGAGCCCTTGGCTGTTTCACTGAGATGCAACAACACTTTGACAGGAATTAGCAGAGGAGGACACATACACAAACTTTCGTTATATTCCGATGACCTCCTCCTTTTTTTGTCTGACCCCAGGAATGCCATCCCAAGTGCTCTGAAAATCATCAATGATTTTGGATTAATTTCAGGATACAAAATAAACATGGCAAAAAGCCTAATCTTCCCAGTCAATGATAAAGCTAGCCAAATGAATTTGGAGACTTATCCATTTAAGTTAACTAAAGATAAATTTACTTATTTGGGAGTGTCGGTGACCAAACATTATAGTGACTTGTTCAAACATAATTTCAAACCAGCTCTAATACAGGCAAAAAAAGACATGGAACGATGGTCAACACTTCCTCTGTCAATGGCAGGACGCATAAATTCAGTAAAGATGGTAATATTGCCAAAAATTTTATTTCTCTTCCAAACTATTCCGTTATTCATAGAAAAATCTTTTTTTAAAGAACTGGATAGGGCTACTTCGTTGTATATATGGAATAAGAAAATACCACGTATCAGAAAGGAGTGCTTGGAAAGGTGGAAGGAGGAAGGAGGGTTAGCCATGCCTAATTACATGCATTACTACTGGGCAGCTAACACGTCTAAGTTGAACATTCTGATGTGGCCTCCTGAAAGAGAACAAATGCCCCTTTGGGCACTTATGGAACAGCGCTCTTACAGCCCAATAGCACTGAGCTCCTTAATCTGTGCTCCACTGCCAGTGAGTAAAAGTCCGCAAGGGCACAACCCAGTGACACAAGGATCGCTTAAAATATGGAAACAGTTAAGAATCCATTTTGGGTGCAAACAAGGCCTCCCTCTAGCTCCCATCTCGGCAAACGCCCTCTTCCCACCATCTCTGATTGACACAACTTTTCAGCTCTGGACAAGAAAAGGTGTAGGCTTGGTCAAGGATCTCTTTAAAGAAGGCAATTTCATGTCATTTCAGCAATTAAAAACAAAACTTAATATTCCACAATCACATTTTTTCAGATATCTGCAGGTCCGAAGCTTTATCAAAAAACACTTTTCTCCTTCTCTTCAAAATCTACAGCGTAGCTGGTTGGAAGAATGCTTGAAAGCTGATCCTTTGAAAAGAGGATGTGTGTCTGCTATATATGAGCTTTTGCAGGGGGCAGCAACTCCCTCTTTAGACCGTATTAAACAGCAGTGGGAGACAGAACTAGGCTTTGGTCTTTCTGCAACAGAATGGAAGAGGGCAGTTGACTGGGTGCATAACTCATCTATTTGTATCAGGCATGGACTCCTCCAATTTAAAGTCCTGCACAGACTCCACCTATCAAATAGCAAGCTTGCCAAAATGTTTCCAGGAACCAGTGAAAGCTGTCCTAGGTGTAAATGTGATCCTGGCACCCTTAGCCATATGTTTTGGGGCTGTCCAAGGCTGAAAGACTTTTGGGAGGGGGTTTTTGACACAATCACTGCAGTGTGGGAAAAAACAATTAAACCGAACCCTGTCACAGCCTTATTTGGTGTGGTGCCACTGGACTGTAGGATTTCAGCCGCCCATGCCACAGCAGTGGCCTTCGCCACACTTCTGGCACGGCGGACTATCCTGCTTAAATGGAAAAAGTCGGTACCCCCTTCTCATGGGCGGTGGGTGATGGACATGGTGGCTCATCTTAAAGTGGAACAACTAAGATATATAACTCAAGGCTCGGAAAGAAAATTCAAAAAGCTGTGGCAACCGTTCCTACTATATGTTGAGAAGCTCCCTGTCGAATAAATGATTTCAATGGCCCTGTGAATTTATTTATTATTTTATTATTTTTTTTTAGTCATCTATTTCTTAATTTATTGTTTTTTGGGTTTTTTTTTTTTTTTGCTTCTTTGTTCACCTTTGTCGTTTTTGTGTAGCTGATTTGCATTATTTGTGAAGCTATTATTGCTTCTTTTTTGTCAGAATGTCTGTTTATTTTTCTTAGTGTCATTAACGCTAATATTTTTGGGGCAATCTAATCTTGTTTATTTTCATTATTATGATTTTTTATGGATTTTATGGTGTGTGTACAAAGCATTTGGGTTTCTAGATGTTCTTGAGTTCCTAGATGTTCTTGTGCTGTATGTGTTATAAAATCCAATAAAAACATTCACATATTAGTTAATGTGCAATAGAGCAGATGGCCATATGGTCATATTTGAGTTTTCAGTGATTCTGCTGGTTGCACGCCACTATGGCAAACGAAAATGTGATCAGTCATCTGATCGGGTTGTTACTCCACCCTTGCTCCAAGCTCTGAAACGTATTTGAGAGACCTCAGGTTGTTTTAAGTGTCTACAGTTGTAACATTAGCTGCTAGCTAACTAGCTTTTAAGAGTCAGAGTACCAGAAGATGTCAGAGTAACGTTAGATTAACAGAGACTTTTCATTCATTATCTGTGGTTGCGTGTGGTCAAGTAAAAGTTTGGCATTCTAAAATGTACTAAAAGTAAAGGTAAAATGTCCTTAAAGTAGATTTCAGTCTTTACTGCAGAACTGTGATGGAGAATGACATCTTTTTGCCTTTGGATAGCTTTGCCAGTTTACCACCACAATCTTTCCTTGGTTATATGTAAGTAATCTTTTATCTTTTTTTTACTCTGCCTATATAACTGTTCAGAAATTGAAATTTGAAATTTAGGTTGTGCATAATGATTAAGTGAAATGTTTGTCAATTTAAGAGCCACACAAATTTTTCTTTTTGTATAGAGCATACAAAAAGAAAGAGACATGAAGTGCTCCAGTCTTTAGCAATGTGTTGAAATATCACTGACATAATAAATTAGGGACATTGATAGATGATAGAGAGATACAGCTTATTCTTCCCAGATCTGGTCTGAACTATCTGTACACCTATTTGCTTAAAGGAGTCATATTATGTCCCT
>NW_023339763.1:609036-617546 GCF_004916995.1 Morone saxatilis | reverse complement strand
TATATTAACTAATATATTCTAGTACATTACAAGGCCTTAGGCTACATTGTATTCACATTTGCACAATCAAATATATCTCCATATGCACTGACATTATACTGGTGAAAACACCCCACAGTAATCCGTTTTATAATATAAGAAAACATGGAAAAACCACATTCACCATTTAGCATGAGGTGAGCATAAACGCCGCACAGGTATACATCATACACACCTAATCAACAGGCTGCTTCATCAAACTATGAGCTAGCCAAACTAGCGTGAGCTACTTAACTGAACGTTAAAAAGGCTGCTCACACAAACAACAATAATATGCAAGTAAAGCTGCAAGCAGCATTGGCGGACCTCACACTCACGCAACTCGGCGGCTGTGCGGCCGGTCCAGTCGCCATCGTGTAACATGGTGCGGACGCACAAACATAAAAGATCTCATGTAAATCCAGCTTCAAAATCGCCACGCAGCGCGTTACTTCTTGGTTGCCAGTAGCTGGTGTTATCACTATGTCTGAAGTATTATCCATTTAGAATCCTGGTTCTGGCGGGACTTTATCAAACCATGAATTTCCATTGAGATGGGACACGTACGTCGAAGTTTGTGGAATTTCCTGTTCCCCACTAGTCCGGTATCAGTATTACTGTATGTGATCACATATGCATGTTAATGGCTGGGGACTACTTATCAGGACCAAAGTGAAGTTTGGATCTGATTGGACAAATTGTGACACTTGAAGTTATAGCGAATTCGTGTTTTGGTTGGCAATAATCAAAGGTTCGCTGCACACGCGCACAAGAACAGCGTGTCCCCTCCACCACAGTCAACACATATCATCAAACAATGTGTGTTTTGCATATTATAATTACATTTTCAGCTGGATCTGATTATCCTGCTAGTAGTAGAAACCATGAAATGTATAAAACAGTGATACTTGCTGTTCCCACCTAGGTTGGCGCTCTCAAGTATTACTGAAATATTATCACATAGCGTGGGTTCAGGGCGGGTATCTTAATTCAAACATATGAAGTTTTTGTTGGCAGTCGGATTCGATGTATGCCAGCAAGTTTATGGACAAATCCTCTTTTTATGGCAAAGGGATCAAAATTGGACGTCACGGGACCGCCACGCCCATGTCCACGCTTAGTTCCAACGGAATAACCTGAATAGCACAGCTTTTAATCCATGAATGTGGTGTTAGATGGCCTCGTGTCCCAAATCTGAGTTCCAGCCGATAGAATCCCGGGAGTTCGCTCGTTCAAATAGCAACAACACAGAATTCAAAATGGGCCAAACTTTGACGCACCCACGGACAAGTTCAACTACGCGCAATACACGGCGTTCACAGCAACATTTTATTGACTGTATAACCAATTTGAAGTCAACTGATAAATCCCTAGAGGATTCCTTCAAATAACAAGCCCAGAAAAGAAATGACCACAAAAATGGCGACAATTGAAATCAAATGAAAATGCCGACTTCCCTGTTGGCGCTTTGAGGGTATCGGGTCCAAACGAGTCTTTCTCTGCCTTCTTTTTCACGATACACCATGCGTACCGACTTCTTCGTACATAGGTCAACTCTGAACGTGTCTTGAGGGCTGATTCGGGGCGGGCTCCGCCATTTTGTGGGCCGCGCTGCATGGCAGACAATTGCATACCGGTATTTCGCTTACGTTTTGATTGTGCAAGATTCCGATGACTTTTGAGCATTGTTGCGGCCGCCAAATATGCGAGTCGAAGTTGTAGCCGAAGTAATAAGTATAATCCTACAGGAACAGATAGGGGTCGCTTGGCACTGGTCGACGGTGCTCGTCCCTAATAAAACATCATGAAAACTAACACAGAAATGCATAGAATATTACCTGTAACACAGTACGACAGTGGTATGTCAATCAGCATTGGTCTCAGGATAACAGTCTGAATAAAACATGAAACAGGTGCAAATAATTATGCTAAGTTAACACTGACAATGTACGTTTCAGTAAGTCTCTAAAATATAATTTTAAAGACTAAATAGCTTATAGTCTGGGCTCAAGACAGTTAGCTAAAGTCAATATATGTACATTACACGGTAAAATACAAAGTATGAACATTTGGAATCTCACAAAATTATTAATTATCCCAGACCATGCGGGAGAACGTGACCTACCACAGCGCTTCCCGTATCACTCTGTTTAGTTCCGTAAACACCAACCCACAATGTCATAGCCACTGCCGTGCCAATAGATGGCACTGTTGCCCCACTTTTGCCATAATTAAACCAAGTCTATTCTACTCCGTTACACACACACGGACACACAGACACGACCAAACGCATAATCCCCTACAGGCCTATAGCTGGTGGAGATACGCATATGTTCATTGTGTTTTTAAGCTTTATGTCAATTTACTTGTTTTGTTAATTATGGAAAATATCTTTGACATAATTCCTCCACCAACTTTCTGTACCTGTTGATGCTTTTTGCGTGTTCATGGGGGGCTAGAGCCAACTCCAGGTCACTTTAGGTGAGAGGCAAAGTGTGCAGTGGACAGGTTGTCTATCACAGGCTGACATTTTCCCTGAAAATTGGCCCAAGCAAAAAACTCATGCACACATGGATGTGCAGCTCAATGTGAAGGAAAGGCTGAATACATTATTAGTGAGAGGAATACAGAATTAACTGGTAGCCTGCTTCAATAATGGCCTCTTTAAAGCAGCAAAAGCAGAAGGGAGCATAGAGGCTGCTGTGAAGTACAGCTGCTTGCAGCAACAGCTTCTGAAAGAATCCCAGCAGGAAGTGTTCGTGATTCATATCTGAAGATACCACCCAAAATCGCCCATAACTGAATACTGCATTCAAGAGATATGGCAAGGTTTTATTAATGGCCACAAGGTGGAGCTATTGTTGTTAGAATTATATGAAATGTTACACAGACTTGCAATGTGGCTTTATGAACAACATTCCTAAATTTGGTTGCAATCCATTATTGTTCCTTTTATATTAATCAAATAGACAGTACAGACCTCTGACCTGTATCTATAGCACTATAACAATAGTATAATTATTTACCTTTATTATTAACTCAACTTTATTTTCTTAATATAGCATCTTTTATACAAACATGCAGCCCAAAGTGCTGAATGAAATAAACATTACAGACCGCTGACCTTTATACAGCAATGACACAATAAGCAAAAAATACATTAAAGGAATAAGACAAAGCTTTTTCAGATATATTGACTACAGTTAAAAGCACAAGAAATTCCCAATGGAGCATTTTCTTATTCCAATCATTATATGAACTTTTAAATTGCTGCTGACTTGTAGAATTATTTATTATTATTAACAACCACTTTGTGAAATTGAATGTAGATCCAAATAAAGAATTAAGTTATGGTGGTATTGAGGGTATAACAAAAGACAAACTTTTTTCCTGTCTCAGAGAGCTACAAGTTGCATATCTTTGCTTGTTGACAGCTGTGATGGCAATTCATTGTTATTGTTGCATCATAGATTATCCAAGGTAATGATCATTGAATTCCCTAAAGTTTAATCTATAAAACATTGAAACAGAGATCATCTTGTGAGTGCTTGTGGGTATAACCAGCAAGGAACTGGAAAAAACAAAAAAGGGACAACAGAGTGAAACAGCATTTAACGCAGGTATTACTAGTTATCTACCTGTTTCTCCAAAGTTTTTATACGTTTTTCTCAAGATTTCGGATCAGATAAAAAAGACAATTTTCACATTTTTGGCTTTGGTTGTTAGAACAATGATTTGCAACAGAGGAAAAAGAAAGGGATAGATTTAGAGACACTGTCCATAACATGTATGTGTCTTTAGAACTTCTCTGACACCTAGATTATCTAGACATTAGTGACATTAACATAATTGTTTTCTTCATTCAGGTTGATGGAAAACTACACCTACAACAGCTTCACACTCCAGTTGGAGGGGTTAAATGTTTCCAAGGAGTCTCTCTACCCTGTCTTTCTCTTCTTCCTTTTCTCCTACCTCTTTATAATGGTTGCGAATGTGGGCATTGCTGTTCTGGTTTTCATTGACAAGAGCCTCCACCAGCCTATGTATCTTCTTTTTTGCAACCTGCCCATTAATGATATTCTTGGAAACTCTATCATGGTTCCCCGTTTGCTTGTAGACATGTTGCGGCCTCCATCTGAGCGTCTCATCAGTTATTATGAATGTGTGGTTCAAGCTTTCACCTCACACATGTTTGGTACCACCAGTCTCACAGTGCTCATGATTATGGCCTTTGACAGATATGTGGCCATTTGCAATCCCCTGCGCTATGCTTCCATAATGACCAACAAAATGGTGATCTGGCTGACAGTTTCTGCCTGGGGAGTGGCCTTTGTTTTGGTCGGGATTCTACTTGGTCTGACTGTACGGCTGAACCGATGCAGGACTATGATCATGAATCCTTACTGTGACAATGCCTCACTTTTTATGCTCTCCTGTGAGAATGTGTTCATTAATAATGTCTATGGCCTCACTTTCACTGTAGTCCTGTTCACAGGTTCTATAGGCAGCATGGTTCTCACCTATACTAAGATTACAGTGGTCTGTCTGACCAGTAACAACAAGTCTTTAAACAGTAAAGCCTTGAAGACCTGCAGCACTCATTTGGTTGTTTATCTGATCATGGTGTTTAGTGGAATGTCACTCATTGCTCTGCATCGCTTCCCCCAGTACTCAGATTTCAGAAAACTCTGCAGCATTTTGTTTCATATCATCCCTGGCAGCCTCAACCCCATTATTTATGGTGTGCAGTCAAAAGAGATACGCAAATTCTTGTCAAAGTTGTTTGAGCCCAAGAAAATTTCCTCATCATAATAAAGACAATGTCAAAGGTTTTTTTGTAAGTTAATCAGTACGAATAACATGAATTGTGAAGTAAGATAGTTCTACTGTGACCTTGTGTTTGTCCCTTTTAAATATGAGTGTATAGGCAACCCATGACAGTCTCTCTTTACATTACAGCTTAATAATAAAAAGGTAATAAGGGATAATATCTATCAATTGTTATGCCCGTCTTGGTCAAGAGCATAAGAAAGAAGGCAGTACATTAAAGATTTTTGTATTAACGATAACTCAACATAAGGAAAATATGATGTGTGAAGTTAGCAGTCAGTGAAGTGTTGGTTTGGATGCAAAGAAACTACCTAAAACTACCTGTAATATGAAAATGAAGACAATCAAACCAAACAAACAAAAGTTGTGAGGTTAAAAAGGTAATATATGGATGTAAGAGGATCACAAAGTCTGTACTATCTTTCATAACAATAAAAGTGAAATGTAAGTGGCCTTTGAATGTGCCCTGGAAGACACAGCTTGGTTATTATGTCCTCTATCAGTGATTTTGGTGAAAACTGGAATATATTTTATGGAGAAAATAGTTTCTGGTTCTCCCTCTGATGTCCTCTGGCTGCTCTGCCTCAACTGCGACAGAACACAGCTTTCGAGACAGACTGAGACCAGTTTGACGACAGAAGTACCAAGCTGATTTATAGAGTTTCAAGATAGACTGCTAAAATGCCAGAAGAAGCTAACTATTGCAAACAGTAATAGATGCTTTAGCTTTCACAGTATATAAAAATTCCATTTCCACTAGAATGGGATAGAGCACCCTAATGTGACTATTTTTCATATTAAACACCTTTAAATAATACAAATGCTCACCAGAGGAGGTGGTACTCAAGAAGAAGTAAGGATAGTCTTGGGGACAAAATTTAGTAGTTCTGGTACTAAGTAACCAGCGAGTACCGACCTATTTCAGGCACTGAGCATAAAACAGAGCAGTCAACAAAATTTTGAACCACCGCAACCATGAGAGGTCCTTGAGCATACAGTCATAAATGTGCACAACGAATATGAGGATAATGGATCCTGTAGTATGCAAGATTAGCTTCAGACAAATACACACACGGACACATAGACACGACCAGACGCATGATCCCCTAAAGGCTTATAGCTGGTGGAGATACGCATATGTTCATTGTGTTTTTAAGCTCTGAACCCTTATGAAACATACATTCCATTATTAATCCCTCATAACATGTAGGCTTAAAAATGTTTTTAATTTCAAAGCTAATAGTAGTTACAATTGCTGGATGACACTTCCCATTAGCCATCATGATTTGATAATGTTCATCTTAGTTAACAATGACTCAGCCCCCTGACAATAAAACTGACTATATAACACTGCAACAAAGACACAATACAAGGAAGACTAAATGCTGATGAATCAGAGGACTCAAAACAGGTATTACTATACAACAGTCTTTCTCTACTCTTTAGTCTTTTGGTGAACTACATCATCTGGTAAATGCATGAGCTTTATATTGTTTTTGGTGATTTGTAAAGTAATGTCATTGAGCATATGTGCATCGTGATCTCTCTTTGTTATTGCAGGCTGATGGAAAACTACACATTCAACAGCTTCACACTCCAGCTGGAGGGGTTAAATATCTCTAAGGGCTCTATCTACCCGGTGTTCCTCTTGTTCTTATTTTCCTACATTTTAATAATGTTCATGAATGCTGGCATTGCATTTCTGGTTTTTATTGACAAGAACCTCCACCAGCCTATGTATCTTCTTTTTTGCAACCTACCAGTCAATGATATACTTGGAAATTCGATCATGGTTCCTCGTTTGCTTTCAGATATGTTGCGGCCTCCCTCTGAGCTCCTCATCAGTTATTATGAATGTGTGGTTCAAGCTTTCACCACGCACATGTTTGGTGCCACTGCTCACACAGTGCTCATGATTATGGCCTTTGACAGATATGTGGCCATTTGCAATCCCCTGCGCTATTCTTCCATAATGACCAACAAAATGGTGAGTTTCTGCCTGGGGAGTGGCCTTTGTTTTGGTTGGGATTCTACTCGGTCTGACCATACGACTGAACCGATGCAGGACTATGATCATGAACCCGTTCTGTGACAATGCCTCCTTGTTTAAGCTCTCCTGTGAGAATGTGTTCATTAATAATGTCTATGGCCTCACTTTCACTGTAGTCTTGCTCACCTCCTCTATAGGCAGCATGGTTCTCACGTATACTAAGATTACAGTGGTCTGTCTGACCAGTAAGAACAAGTCTCTGAACAGTAAAGCCTTGAAGACCTGCAGCACTCACCTCTTTGTATATATTATTATGTTCTTCTGTGGAATGCTCATCGTCATCCTGCATCGCTTCCCTCAACACTCAGACTACAGGAAACTGTCTGCCATTTTGTTTCACATTATCCCCGGTAGCCTCAACCCCATTATTTATGGGGTTCAGTCCAAAGAGATACGAAAATTCATGTCAAAGCTGTTCCAGCCCAAAAAGGTTTCACAATAAATTTTAAATAATAATTATTAATTTAAAACACAATTTAGCAGAAACTTCTTTATCCTTGTTTTCGAAAAATGAATTGTTGAAGTAATAATAATAATAATAATAATAATTTTGAATGCAGTATTTTAAGTATTGTTTATATAATTACAGTTGACAAGTTGACTTTATTTCATTACAAATCATTTTAATAATCAGTTAATTGTAAAAAGTTTTTTTTATCAGCTGTTTTGACAGTTATTGTAATAATTTGCTTAAGTAGAAGAAAATAAAACTGAATTCAGTTTAAGTGAGAAGATTTGTATGAAGAAAATGCATTGAAGGACCTTTATTCAGATAAATAACATATTTTAAATAAGTTTGGAGAAATGCTGCATGTGAGTGTAATATACTCCCTAGTTCAATTAACTGAATGAAAGAATAAAGAATAAATACTTCTACTCAAGTCATCATCTTTTCATGATTAAATTGTTGGAGGTAATAAACCGGTTTAAGGCTGAAAACCGGTTTCGTCAAACAATTTGAGTTAAATTAACTCATCAGGTTTTTCAGTGAATAAAGTCAATATTGTGAAAATATCTAACAAAATCGACATTTTTTTTTCATTTTATATAACCTTTGTTGTTCAATTCTGTGCACATATCCAGCTGTCCAGTGTTTTGCTTATTTTATTATATATATAAAATATATACATATGTATATTTTATTTTTGATTAATATTAATTGTTATCATCCTGGTTTGGTCCGTCACTCTCACCTGTAACCATCCTGTGCTTTCATCCTATTTTTGCTGTTGCTGCTATGACACCTGGATTAATAAAGGTTTATCTGGCCTGAAATCTGCTCTCTTCTTTGACCTCTGACATTATGTTGCACCAAACAAAAATAAATGTAATTGTGTCATTAATTATATATGAAGGGGTAGTTTGAATTTATATAAAACAACTAGAAAAAGTTAAAAACACAATCTCAAAGGCCGGATTATATTATATTATATTTCTGACATCATGTCGCAGGCCGGAGGGAGGGGGATGGAGGACCCCAGACTGAAATTATGAACAGGGTTCCCACGCAGCCTGGAAAACCTGGAACTTTAGAGACTTTAGATTTAGATTTAGTTTTCCAATTATGGAAACATCTGGAAATTGATTGAAATTACCACAATTCCTGGAAAAA
>NW_023339763.1:602858-608936 GCF_004916995.1 Morone saxatilis | reverse complement strand
AAAGGCCACTCCCCAGGCAGAAACTGTCAGCTTGATCACCATTTTGTTGGTCATAATTGAAGCATAGCGCAGGGGATTGCAAATGGCCACATATCTGTCAAATGCCATAATCATAAGCACTGTGTGAGCAGTGGTACCAAACATATGCGTGGTGAAAGCTTGAACCACACATTCATAATAACTGATGAGACGCTCAGACGGAGGTTGCAACAAGTCTACTAGCAAACGGGGCACTAAGATAGAATTTCCAATGATGTCACTCAGTGGTAGATTGCAAAAAAGGAGATACATAGGTTGGTGAAGGTTCTTGTCAATAAAAATCAGACCAGCAATGCCCACATTCGAAACAATTATTAACAGGTAGGAGAAAAATAAAAAGAGAAAGACAGGGTAGACGGACTCCATGGAGACATTTAACCCTTCCAACTGGAGTGTGAAGCTGTTGTAGGTGTAGTTTTCCATCAACCTGAAAGAACAAAATTATGTTAATGCATCCATGCATCAAAACCAAGCATAAGACACCAATTTCTGAAAAGTCATGAACTGAAATATTCAACTTTCCCCGGATTGTAGGGAATTTCTTTATACCTATATACACTGTGAAAGCTCAATTTAATCCCTCACAATCTCTGGTGTTATCTCTGGTGTTCCACAAATCACTAAAGTAAAACGATTAAAAGTTGAAGAGGCAAACATTCTCTTTTGACTGATTATACATCATAAAAAAATAAATTGTCTCTTAGCTCACTTATACCTGTCACTGGTTTCAATCTGCCTTCTCTTACTTGTGTCTCCCACGTACTGCCCACCACTTCCTCCAATCAAGATCTCCTCTATTGCATTCTTTTATAGACATTGATTTTACCACAGGTGAAGTGTGATGCAAAATTAAGAGATTATGATGACCATAGCAACTGTCAACAAGCTGTGTGAATATTACTGGGGATGCAATCTTAAAGGGATACACAATTCATTCATTAAATGATAGAGGACAGAATAACCAAAACTGTGTCTTTTAGGGCACATTCAAAGGCCACATACATTTTACTTTTATTGTTATGAAAGATAGTACAGACTTTGTGATCCTCGTACATCCATATATTAAGATTTTTAACCTCATACATTTTGTTTGTTTGTTTGGTTGTCTTCATTTTCATGTTAGAGGTAGTTTTAGGTAGTTTATTTGCCTCCAACACCAACACTTCACCGACTGCTGACTTAACACAACATTTTTTCCTTATGTTGAGCTATTGTCAATACAAAAATCTTTCCTGTACTCCCTCTTTTCTTATGCTCTTGACCAAGACGGGCATCACATTTGGTAGATATTATCCCTATTACCTTTTCATCATCAAGCTGTAATGTAAAGAGACTGTCATGAGTTGCCTATATACTCATATTTAAAAGGGACAAACACACGCTCATGGAATACAGTAGGCCTTTATAATAACATAATTTATGTTTAGTTACTCATTAACTTGCAAAAAAAAACCCTTTGAAATTGTTTTTATTATAGTGAGATTTTCTTGGTCTCAAATTCAATTCAATTCAATTCAATTTTATTTGCATAGCTCCAATTCATAACAAAAGTTATCACAGGACACTTTTCAGGTAGAGCTGGTCAAGACCGTACTCCTTATAACATTATTGACAGAGACCTAACAGTTCCCACTATGAGCAAGCACTTGGAGACGGTGGCAAGGAAAAACGTCCTTTTAAGAGGCAGACCCCGGCTCTAGGTGGGTAGACAACTAGGCACGTTGGGGTTAGAGAGAGAAGGAGGGTAGAGAGTTAAAAAGAGGACAGAGACAGAGATATGCAGATGATACCCAGTTGTATCTATTGATCAAGTCTGATGAAATTAATCAATTAGCTAAATTATAAGCATGCCCTGTGGACCTGGATGACCTGCAATTTTCTGATGTTAAACTCAGACAAAACTTACACAACAAAATGCTCTGCACTGTGTGTTCTATCACCTTTCTATCAGAACCAGCATTAATGTTTTCTGCAATTTGAGCTACATTAGCTTGTCTGTTGAATTGGACCACACCTGTTGCCGGTTCACGACTTTTCCTTCCTTAGACCACTTTTGATATAGGTACTGACCACTGCAGACCAGGAACACCCCTTCTCTCCCCTTCTATCACCACTCACTCTGTACAACCCTAAGCAAGTGTGGATATGTCTGTGCAGAGTCAGGCTACACTAAATGACAATCAGTTTTTATCACAAAAAAAACATTGACCTATTAATCTATTACACACAGGCCAATGTGTGCTGTATATCAGCAGGTGCATTAGGCAGAAGGTAACGGAAGCCATAACACTGGCTTTTTGCCTTTATGTCTAGTTTCCACTGGCACAACAGGGTATCTGTAAACACACCTATTGGTCCTAATATCCACCCATGATTACGCCACCAGTGCTAATAAAGTTCCCAGTCTGTCTACTATCCACTAATCTATCTAACTGTGTGGCCAAATGAATAATCTATAATCTACACCTATGAAAGTGTGGAAAAGGTCTGGCAATGTAAAGTCTGTTATTGATTATTTTGTTGAAAGTATGCCTACTGATAAAAGCTTCTAACAATTATTATCCTCTCAGGTGGAGCCAGTTACAAGAAATAAAAACCTTGTAGGCTGGTCTACATATTAACAAAACATCTGCTATATGGTTTTCAAAATGTTAACTGAATATACTAAATGTCCTAACATAGTCACAGATCCTCTTTTCCTTCCTTGGACCACTTTTGATAGGTACTGACCACTGAAGACCGGAAACACTACACAAGAGCTGTAGTTTTGAAGATGCTCTGACCCAGTCGTTCTGGTGTGTTGTAAGAACCTTATAGATTGTTGGATTTGTGGACTCTCCATCCAGCTAACACTCAACGTTGTGTGTGTCTGCTTGTGCATCATCTCCTTCCTAACTTTCATCTTGTCTTGAATCAAATACTGGCGGGGAGTCAATATTTTCTGTTGCATATTTAGAGAAATAGCCTACTACAATAATGTTTCTGGTTCAACTTTTCATAACAAATGCAATTTGTAATTGCCCTTATTTTGCATTTTCCATGTTTGACCCAACAACACCAAATTCAATTATTTTTTGTTGAGTTTTGTTTTAGAATAAGAAATGTATTCAGACAAAGGAACACAGATTTTTACATGTGGTAATAAATGTAAAAATAAACCTTGCAAATCTCCTTTATTATGATGGCAAAACCTTCTTGGATTCAAACAAATTAGACAAAAAATTCCGTATCTCTTTTGACTGCATACCATAAATAATGGGGTTGAGGCTGCCAGGGATGATATGATACAGAATAGCAGCGAGTTTTCTGTAGTCTGAGTACTGGGGGAAGCGATGCAGAATGATGATAGACATTCCACTGAGCAACATGATCAGATACACAACCAGATGAGTGCTGCAGGTCTTCAGGGCTTTACTGTTCAGAGACTTGTTCTTACTCATCAGACAGACCACTGTAATCTTAGTATAGGTGAGAACCATGCTGCCAATAGAACCTGTGAAAAGGACTACAGTGAAAGTGAGGCCATAAACGTTATTAATTAACACACTCTCACAGGAGAGCTTAAACAGTGCAGCATTGTCACAGTAAGGGCTTTTTATAAAAGTCCGACATCGGTTCAGTCGTATGGTCAGGCCGAGTAGAATCCCGACCAAAACGAAGGCCACTCCCCAGGCAGAAACTGTTAGCTTCATCAGCATTTTGTTGGTCATTATGGAAGAATAGCGCAAGGGATTACAAATGGCCACATATCTGTCAAAGGCCATAATCATGAGCACTGTGTGAGCAGTGGTACTGAACATGTGCGTGGTGAAAGCTTGAACCACACATTCATAATAACTGATGAGACGCTCAGAGGGAGGCCGCAACATGTCTACAAGCAAACGGGGAACCATGATAGAGTTTCCAAGTATATCATTCACTGACAGGTTGCAAAATAGGAGATACATAGGCTGATGGAGGCTTTTGTCTATGAAAACCAGAACGGCAATACCAACATTTACAAAACTTATAAACAAGTAGGAGAAAAGGAGAAAAAGAAACATGGGGTATGTAGAACCCTTTGAAACATCGAACCCCTCCAGCTGTAATGTGAAGCTGTTGTAGGTGTAGTTTTCCATCAACCTGAAAGAACAAAAGATCCTGTAAATTTAAACCCTGACAATTTAGGCATCACTGATAATGTAAGTTACGTACAAGTGTACAGCTAACCACAACAGAACGGCAGCTTTGTCCATTCATAGGCATCTCTATTTTAGTAATGAAAATAGTAACAATGAAAGTTAAATAAGTGACTGTTCACTTCCCTCTGGTAGGAGGCTGCGGTGCACCAATGCACCAAGTCACATTCCTCGTAGGTGTAAAAACCTATTTGGCAATAAACATAATTCTGATTCTGATTCTGATTCTGATTCTATACATACATTTTGACTTTGATCAGAAATTCAATTTTGGTTTTGGTAAATTACATTTTATTGTGTATAAATATTTCTATATATGTGTGGCAACCCCCACCTGTTTTTCTCTTTTTTAACCTAAATTTCCTCTCTGACAATCACAAAAGTATCATTCTAGGAGATTTCACAAATCATTAAAGTTAAAAAATGAAGACTAAAGAGATAAATGTTCTTAACATATGTTTTGATTTTCATTAGACATCAGTAATACCTACTCTGAGCGTCTCTGGTTTCAATCTCTTGGCTTCTCTGTCTTGTGTCTCCAGCTCATTGCTGGTAAAATCCACCAGCTTCAGTGAAGATCTCCTCTGTTGCAACGTTTTATAGACTTGATTTTATCTTCAGGGGAATCAAGTATAAGTAAGTAAAATAATGTGTGATGCAACAGTCAGAAATGATCATGTTTGGCATCGCAACTGTCAACAAACATACAATGTTTAGCAGCTCCGAGACAATAAGAGTAATTTTTGTGTCATCCAGTCATTCGCTCACCTCCAATACTTCTCACTCGTGTTTCTGACCAGTTTACATTATTCAAATTATCCAGTCACAAGCTTAAAGTTACGCAAAAATAGAATAATATCTGCATAAATATTTTGTCATTAGGGTATAATCACCTGAACGTCGTGATTGTAGGGGGTATAATCACCTGAACATTTTTGTTTTCCACTGGACAAAAAAGCCTGTATTTGGAAAGATCTAATGGTATCCAAGTTTATGAAAATGTATCCTGATCTGTATATCAAATGATATTATATCATATATAAAATTTTTAATAAAATCTGTCAAAGATCCAGTCTATAATATTCTGGATATGAACAGTATCTGCCCATATACAAATATATTACCACCATTGGTATTTACGTGTTTTTGGCCGTTTATTCCAGTGAATTTGTTACCTTAGAAAGAGCCTTTTATATCTACAGACACCGTGGACCGCCTTCCATGTGAAACATATGTTGAGTATAATTTGTCTAAAAGTCAGAGATGACTCTGTGCACAGTTAAGATGTGGTATATTAGCACTACACATTGAAACAGGAAGATACAGAGGTATGACATAAGACGAAAAAAGTGTTGTGAGCTAAACAAGGTGAAATCATGTTTCACCACGTTGAATCGCCATGTTTCTACAGTAGCCCAGATAAGACAAACAAAACACTGGCTCTATTTGATCTGATCACAGAAGGAAAGGATCAGTTATAACAGCTGACAGTGGCAAAGTGGACCCAGGTTCTTCAGACGGTAACCGCTGTCATTAATTATTTGACAGAGCGCAGACTTCCTTTGGAGGGTCATAGCCTAGGTTCAAATTCTGGACGAGCCCCCAAATTATGTTAGGACCCTCCCCCAGAATGGCTCATTAAGAATGAGGACTAACAACAGGCATTTGTTGACAATCAATAAATGTATTGACATTCTTCAAACCTTGGAGTTTAAAGACACAATCTTTTGATTTTCCAGCTCTACTGGACTGGCCTTACTTTTTCTGAGTAAATGGTAAATGGACCTTTCTAGTCTTCCGACAAGTTCAAAGTGCTTTTACACTACGTGCCACATTCACCCTTTCACACAGCGATGGCAAA
>NW_023339763.1:602150-602719 GCF_004916995.1 Morone saxatilis | reverse complement strand
CCCCCCAGTGAGTACCACCATCTTCACTGCACCTTTTCTTGTCTGAAGGCGTTTTCAGTTACAAACATATACCATCCTCATCCCCAAATGTCTGCTTTATATCACACAACTTAGGCACTGAAATATCACCTATATTTTGGGATAAAATACATCCAGTGACTTTTTGGAAAAAAATGAAAGATGAACCATTTGTTTATCTGTTTGTGTATTTTTTATTTTATTTTTATTTAAACACAACTTATGGTTATCAATCAAAAATTACCAACGGTGTTTCCAGGATAACTACTGCTGTAACCACGACATCAGAAAGAAACTCACATATGTATTGTCCATGTAACATAGATTTAAAAGATTACCACTTATTACTGAGCTGTAACATAGCAAGTGATCATAATGAGTGCTTATACACTTATGGAAGAGACAATGGTAGTTTGATTCTTTCACATTTTATGTAGTTATTGAAAATTCAGAAAAAGAATGTAGAAATTCCCCTAATTATGATGGCAAAACTTTCTTGGACTTGGACAACAAATTTCGTATTTCGTATAGGGGTCTATACATCAACAAAA
>NW_023339763.1:601838-602051 GCF_004916995.1 Morone saxatilis | reverse complement strand
CTGAACAGTTTTGAAAAGAACTTCCTTATCTCTTTGGACTGAAGGCCATAAATAATGGGGTTGAGGCTGCCAGGGATGATATGAAATAAAATGTTGCAGAGTTTTCTGAAGTCTGAGTACTGGGGGAAGCGATGAAGAGTAATGATAGACATTCCACTAAACACCATGATCAGATACACAACCAGGTGGGTGCTGCAGGTCTTCAAGGCTTTA
>NW_023339763.1:592484-601813 GCF_004916995.1 Morone saxatilis | reverse complement strand
AAAAATACATATACAGTACCAACACTCTGAAGCTGAATAATTAAATATTGAAAAGCAGTTTTGTAATTTTAGAAGATTATTTGTGGGAGCTAGCTATCTTCTCACTCCAACATATTTTCCAAAAACCTTACCTTTGAAACAATTCCCATCAAGGTGGTGTTAACTGGTCCCACCCAGTTCAGGGATGTGGCCTTGCTCATAATTGGAGTAAGTTTAAAGTAACAGGAACTGGATTAACCCCCATAAGGGTCAAAAATTACCTTTGTGCCCTCTGCTGACCTCCCTGTTTTCTCCTAACTCTCCTGCTGTGTATGTATTAGTTATTAACGTTGGTGATTAGTTTGTTGTAACTTGATTAAGCCACAAAAAATGTAGGGTAAACTGCAACTATGTACACACAGTATGACTGAAACAACAAAGGACTTGAAACTAGATTTATGTCCCCTCTATTACACCCCCTCCCCATACTAATGCATGTGCATCCTTTCAGTTCAAATACATCCATTATTTTCATCTATTATCCTTTATAGAATGTCAGAAAACCAGTAAAAAACATGCCCATCACAAAGGCCTAAAGCCCAAGCTCAAATATTCAAATGTCTCTGTTTAGCTCAACCAAAAAACCCCAAAGACACTCACTTTGATATAGATGCGTTAATCTTACAATCCACCCCAGTGTCAACTTATCTACCTTTTTCCCATGAGTAAGACCCAATGACAGGTAAGTGGAACTGGAAGATCTTGAGTTAAGATTGTTTTTGAAAATAAGAGGGCGCGGCGCGGTGCATCCTACTTTCTGTGAAGACTCATCTGAATAAGGCTGCAGGAAAGCCCAAAAATTATGTGCACTTCCAGTTCCCTGTTCCTCAAAGTCAGTGGGGTCCTTTGAATGGACACAAGCGTAAGAGATTGTCACATTTTGTTCTATGTCTTTTACGTGTTAAAAGAAAGGCGGTTGGCCTTTGTTTTCCACATTTTTTTCTGCAATAATCCATCCAATAAAGCCAATTCAGCTTTTGGTTGAAGGAACCACGGATGATACTACTTTCCAGGTGGCCATACAAAAATATGTCATACTAAAATATTCTATTCATAGTCCATATGAAAATCATCTTTATTGTACAATGATTGCAGCACTTCATGTCTGGATGGTGTGGTAGTATGAATCACCCAGGCACAATTCATGCCTTACATTTGAGAGCGTTTATTGAACTTAACAGAACACATTCTCAGTATTCACCAGACTCTTTGCTGCTTTAGAAGCTCTGAATGCCTGAGCTGTGTGCGTGCAGCAATAATCACTAAAGAAGTGAGCACATACTACAAATATGCAGCAAAGACACTGGGGACATCTGTCATTCAGATGAGGTGAATGTAGGTCACTGTTCCTTGTGTCTTTGATGAGCAGTGGCCTGATTAAAGCAGCAACCTATGGCCAAGATCGTTGCCTGCCGCCACTACAAGTTACACAACATTTGGACATTTCATTTATCTTCTTTTCTTGTTTTGCACTTGTGAAGGCTGCCGTGATTCAAATATCCTGTCGTTCACCAACAAATACTCACCTCACGCCTCCCCAACACCCCACTTGGAACAGCAGAAGATTGCGATCCTTATCGACTGTCAAATCAATCATACCAGGCACTGATGCAAGCCAAACATGAAACATCCCAAACAGATGGCCCAGCCACTGCCACCACGCTTGCACCCCCCCACCCAGCTCTACACCGGACCTAGTCCTTGGTAAGAGACATAACCTCCTTAGAATTTCTATCATAACATATATAAACAAAAAAAATTTACTCTTTTCATTCAACGCGATAATCCAGTCATCATTTTGCACCAGTATGACACCTCATGTTGCCATCGTTTGGTTAGTAAGGCTTCACCAGCTATCAGTTCCCTTAATTTACAACATTTAATGTTCGTGTAACAGATAAGAAAATGTGTTGAAAATGTCTTCATAGAATTCATCAACATCCATGGCTGTGTTAAGACAATAACGCAATAGCCAGGAGGCGCTAAGCTATGGGTGTTCCGTTGGGGCAGGGCGACGACCCCCGACACCCCGGCCGGCAGGCCAGAAAGGAGGAGGCTGAGCCCCAAAGCAGGTGTCTTCTGCCTGACATCTGCTTCATTCACTGGCGAAACACCAAGCACCCTGCAGCTAAAGCACTCGACAATGCCCACTGAAGTGCCCGCTTCCATAATAAACAAGGTACTGTTGATTTCTTAGACTTCTAAGAATGCATAGGCTGAGGGACTGAAACCTCATTTCTTTTGCCAGGATTTGCTGTGCTTTTGATCTGCTTTTCCTCCTATTGCTGTTTTGATATTTCTATGTTCATGTTCATTTTCAATATTGGCAGCTACATCCATGAAAAAATTTTTTTCTTCATGTCGTATTAAGAGCGGATCGACCCAGATCTGCTTACCAAACATTAAAGAGAAAAATCACGTTGGATGTTTCAGTCCCGATGCAATATTGATCTGTCATGTTTATCATCAACCCACTTTTCCTCCTGAATCTATCTAATCAAGCTGACAAGGCAAACCCCACAAGGCTGTTAATCACATGCACTATCCGACCAAGTTGCGTTCCATTTTTAAAGGACCTTTGTAGTCGAATCAAAAGGCCCTGTGGACCCTCCTGACCTGTGCTCAGCAGATAACTAGCTGATGTAAGCCTACTATGATATTGTTTTTTTCCTGCAGTTTGTATACAGTTCTGACAGGCTTTTACAGTGCACAACGCCTCACTGTCGTGTTTGCCTATAGATCGGACATTGATCTTTCCCCGTGCGCTCTCAAACAATAGATCATAATAGGACAACGATATGATCGGCAAAGTGTAGAGATGGTGGCAAGGAGGATAATGTGTTGAGACAGATTTAGCTGAGACGAAGGAGGGGGGTGGGGGGGCAGCTGACAGTAGTACCTGATAGAAATTCTTGAAGCCATGGCACTAGGGTCCGGCAGTGAATCCCACGTCATATGTGTCCTGTAAATGAAAGCAAGCCATCGTCTTATCACATGCAATACTGACCTAATTTCAAAACTCAGAACGCTCTACGATGGACCGACCTGTTTGGTGTTGAAAAAGAACAGCATTTAATGATCCTCCTACTGCTCCTACAGATATACTTTAGGAGCCTGAAGGCTGTAATGGCACCCGTGCATCGGTAGAAATTGCTATTAGACTGGGGAAAGTTTCTGCTCGCTCATTCTTATTTGCTCTGTTTGCATTTGTAACTCAAGACATAATGTTATTCTACTCACATACACTGCTTTCTAACCAGCAGGAATGCCTAAACTGCTTAGCAGCCAATAAGCCCTGGAAAAAAAAAAATGGTCAGGAGGTGAAAGTGATCCTGGGTTATTAACAGCTTTGTGTGTTTTGACAGATTCCAGATGTCTTTCAGGTGTTGACTTCTATGGTGTTATAGGGAGCAGAGCGGCACAGAGTGTCCCGCCAGGGCAAAGCTGGGAAGCATTGGCAACTTCAGATGGTTAGCCTGACGGCAGAGGGAAAAGTGAATGGCCAGCAGCTTATCTCTGCAGGATTTTCAATATCTGATGATGAAATATGTGAAGGTAAAAGACAGTGTGATAGTGACTCATGAAACAGGTAATGCTTTAAGATTGGGTGACTGTAGTGACAACTCGCAGGGCTTGCTGACAAATTACCCGTAGCTGTCAGTCAGCAAACCCTTGCATGTCCACACTTTACTATTTTTAGGAGTATTTTTCTTTAAAATACTTTCAATTGGTTAAATTATGATAGTCTGTAAAACCCACAGGCAGACCGGACTTAGCGGTGACCAATATAACTACATTCGGCAACTGTCAACAAAACCATACAATGTTTAGAGCTCCCCGAGACACATGAAGAGTAAACTTTTTGTGTCATCCCAGTCATTCGCTCACCTCCAATACTTCTCCACTCGTGTTCTGACACAGTTTACATTATTCAAGTATTATCCAGTCACAGCTTAAAGTTACGCAAAAAATAGAATACATATCTGCATAAATAATTTTGTCATGTAGGGTATAAATCACCTGAACATTTTTGTTTTCCACTGGACAAAAAGCCATGGTATTTGGAAAGATTCTAATGGTATCCAAGTTTATGAATAATGTATCCTGATCATGTAATATCAACATGATAGTTATGATCATATTATCAAAATTTTTTAATAAAATCCTGTCAAAGATCCAGTGCTTATAATATTCTGGAATATGAACAGTATCTGCCCATATACAAATATATTCACCATTGGTATTTTACGTGTTTCTGGCCGTTTATCTCCAGTGAATTTTTGTTACCTTAGAAACGAAAGCCTTTTAATATTCTACAGACACCGTGGACCGCTTCCAGTGTGAAAAATCATGATTACATACTAAGATTTGCCGAAAAGTCAGGATCACTCTAATGCACGAGTTAAGAATGTGTATAGATACTACTACAGCATAGAAACAGGAAGGTACAGAGGTATGAACATTACAGAACGAAAAAAGTGTTGGTGAGCTAAAACAAGGTGAAATCAATGTTTCACCACGTTGACTCGCCCATGTTTTCTAAGTAGCCCCAGAATAAGAACAAAACAAAACACTGGCTCTATTTGATCTGATCACAGAAGAAAGGATCAGTTATAACAGCTGACAGTGGCAAAAGTGGACCCCAGGTTCTTCAGACGTAAACGCTGTCCATTAATTATTGATGGACAGAGCGCAGCTTCCTTTGGGAGGGTCATAAGCCTAAGTTCAAATTCTGGACCGAGCCCCAAATTATGTTAGGACCCTCCCCAGAATGGCTCATTAAAATATGAGGACTAACAAAGGGCCATTTGCTGACAATGCCAATAACATGTATTGAACATTCTTCAAACCCTTTGGACACCCTACGGCCAATACATTGGAGTTTAAAGACCAATCTTTTGGATTTTCCGCTCACTTGGACTGGCCTACTTTTCTGAGTAAATGGAATGGACCTTTCTAGTCCTTCCGACAAGTTAAAGTGCTTTTCACTACGTGCCACATTCACACCCTTTCACACAGCGATGGCAAAGTCCATTGAACAAAAACTAACTATTCATACACATGCAACACCGATGTTGAATGTATCAATCGAGAGCAATTTGGGGTTCAGTATCTTGCTCAAGATACTATCCGACAAGTGCGCAGGAGGAGCCGGGGATCGACCAACAACCTTCCCTGATTGGGGGACGAACCCGCTCTACCTTCCTGAGCCACAGCAGCCCCCCAGTGAGTACCACTCATCTTCACTGCACCTTTTCTTGTCTGGCGTTTCCAGTTACAAACATAACCATCCTCATCCCCCCCCAAATGTCTGCTTTATATCAACACAACTTAGGCACTGAAATATCACCCTATATTTTGGATAAAAATACAGATTCCAGTGAAGCTTTTTATTTGAAAAATGAAAGATGGAACCATTTGTTATCTTTTTGGTGTGATTTTTTATTTTATTTTTTATTAACACAAACTTATGGTTATCCATCAAAAATTTACCAAAGGGGTTCCAGGTTACTAACGCCTGTAAACCACGACATCCAGAAAAGAAAACTCACATATGTATTGTCATGTAACATAGACTTGTAAAAGATTTACTACTTATTACACGAGCTGAACCATTAGCAAGTGATCATAATAGCTGCTTATACACTTAGGAAGGTAGGACATGTTAGTGATTCTTCACATTTTATGTAGTTATGAATCCATGAAAAAAGAAGTAGAAATTCCCTAAATTATGATGGGCCAAAACTTTTCTTGAGCCTTGGACACAAAATTTTCCCGTATTTTCGTAATAGGTCCTATACATTCAACCACAGACAAAAACAAGAAACAATGTAATGCAGCACTCATGGAACACATTTTATTATTTGTTGATCATTACAAAAAAACAGATCTTTGAATTGACTCATAGAACGGCAAAAAACATTTTGACTGAACAGTTTTGAAAAGGACTTCCTTATCTCTCTTGGACCTGAAGGCCCCAATCAATATGGGTTTGAGGGCTGCCAGGGGATGAATATGAAATAAATGTTGCAGATTTTTCTGAAGTCCTTGAGTACTGCGGGGAAAGCGATGAAAAGAAGTAATGAATAGACATTCCACTAAACAACAGAAATCAGATACACAACCAGGTGGGTGCTTGCAGTCCTTCAAACGGCTTTTACTGTCTTAAAGAACTTGTTGTTACTGTCCGACAGACCCACTGTATCTTGTATAAGGTGTGAAAACATGGCTGCCCTATAGAACCTGTGAACAGGACTACGTGGAAAGTGAGGCATAACTTTTATAACAACATTCTCACACGGAGAGGTTAACAAAGGAGGCCATTGTCCACAGTAAGGGTTTGTGATCTAGTCCTGCAGTCCGTTCAAGGCCCGGTGTCAACCGAGTAGAATCCCAACCAAAACGAAGGCCACTCCCCAGGCAGAAACTGTCAACTTGATCACCATTTTGTTGGTCATTATGGAAGAATAGCGCAGGGGATTGCAAATGGCCACATATCTGTCAAATGCCATAATCATGAGCACAGTGTGTGTGGTGGTACCAAACATGTGTGTGGTAAAAGCTTGAACCACACATTCATAATAACTGATGAGACGCTCAGAGGGAGGCCGCAAAATATCTGAAAGCAAACGAGGAACCATGATAGAGTTTCCAAGAATATCATTAAGGGGCAGGTTGCAGAAAAGGAGATACATAGGCTGGTGGAGGTTCTTGTCAATAAAAACCAGAACAGCAATACCCAGATTCGCAACCATTATAAAGAGGTAGGAGAAGAGGAAGAAGAGAAAGATAGGGTAGAGAGACTCCTTAGAGACATCTATCCCCTCAAGTTGGAGTGTGAAGCTGTTGTAAGTGTAGTTGTAGTTCTCCATCAACCTTAAAGAACAAAATTATGTTAATGTCACAAGTAATGTCCTCGTAAACTTGATATCATAGATTGTATCTAGTCTTATTAGTGACATAAATTTCTTTGAAAAATTGAAGGAACAGTTGCTTTCAGATCAGTAATACCTCCTTTAAGTGGCTCGTTTCAGCTTCGCTTCCTTTCCCACTAACTGCTGATAATATCTACCAGCATCTATCAGGATCTCTGTAGAAAGGTTTTATAGACACGATGTTATCATGGGGGAATCAACTATCATTACCTCAGATAATGTGTGATGCAAGATTAAGAAATCGTTATGATCATCCATTGCAAATGTCAACAAGCTGCATCCAAGTTCTGTTTACAGGCTCAGAGACAAGACAAAGTTTTGTTGTTCAATTGCCACAGAACAACCTACATGGACAAAATTTACAGCAAACACGCCAGCAACACTGTTGCTGGTATCAACCCTTCAGCTCTCTATAGATGCACACCAAGCAGCAAAACCTCTGTGGCTGTAAATTAAAGCCAATGCAGACGTTTCCCAAACTGCAATTCCTTAAAAAGCCACTTACGTCAATCTCCGTAAGCCCCTTATTAAAATGCCAGACTTTAGAGCGTCATGTCAGAGAGATTACTTCTTTTTTAATGATACAGTTTATGATACAAACAAGTTATGCATGGTTTACAGTTGAAACCTGCGGGCACTGCGGTTAATTTGCAGATGGGGCCGGCCAGGTCACTAAAATTAATTCTGATGTATAGCACATGAGTTGCTAGTGGGTAAAATAGGGTGATACGTCTCTCCATTAAAGAAGAGGCTGTTAGCACGATGCACAGCAGTGTACCTTTATTGATTACTTAAATCTCCCCACACACCAACAGAATAGGTCAGAATCTAAATGTTCTGTGTTCTTCGACACATCCAAAAGGTCTCACTCAGTCCAGGGTCATACAGAGAAATTGTTTGGAGTAATGCACCTGTCCTCTTAATAAAAGTCCTGTTTCCTCTGAGTTCTAACCTGTCGATTTTCTAAGTTTTAAGTATTGTTGCTTAAATGTTCCTCAATATTTGAAGTGATATTACTGAATGCATTAAAAGGTATCAAATTACTCACACATCAATACAACACACAATAGAGAAATCACCTTAAGAGCTCATGCTGCTCTACATAATGTAAAAGGTTACAGCGACCGGTAGTGGAATTAAATTTTCATGCAGGTTTGGGACCCTAAATCAGACCAAATTATTTCTTTGGGTTGGTGATTTATAGGCACAAGCAGATTCAGATGATATCTGGGCCGAATTCCATCATAAATCCAGGTCCCCAAAAGGTTGGTTGTCAGGAAAATAATTATTGCAGGACAGTGGCTTTAACTTCCAATGTTATGAAATCATTGAGAGGATAATACCAGGGGAACTTCGTAGGGTGGTGCTACCAATTTTCCATCTAAGAAAATAGCAACAAAAATGATGCCAATGCCATGATACTGCACCTTGTCTTGAATCACTTAGAAAGTCCTGTTGCATATGTTAGACAGCTTTTTATTGAGGCTGGTACTGCTTTTAATAATATTCGTACACACTCTGCTTATAAAATTAGTTCAGTCGGATGTTAATAATTTTTTATTAATTGGTATATATTCTTTTTGTGAAACACGCTTCAACAAGTGAATTTTAATTCCACACTTTTTGATATACAGTAAGCAGTACAGGGGTCTGAGTTGTGATTTACAAAGTGATTATGAGTGCTCATACACTTAATTACAAGGGACAAACTAGAAAACAGTTGTGCACATATGATGTGAACCCTCGGTTCACATTACATTACAAAAACCCTTAGAAATTTACTTCATAAAGATAGCAAAACCTTCTTTGATTTTGACAAAACATGTCTGCAGGCCAAAAATAATGGGGTTGAGCCTGCCAGGGATATGAAATAAAATGCTACAGAGTTTTTTTAAGTGTGAGTACTGGGGGAAGCGATGAAGAGTAATGATAGACATTCTACTAAAAAATATGATCACATAAACAAACAGGTGAGTGATACAGGTCTTCGGGGCTTTACTGTTTAAAGACTTGCTGTTACCGGTCAGACAGACTACTGTAATCTTATCCACTCCCCAGGCAGAAATTGCCATGTTTTGTCTCCAAGTTTACACACTAACTTAAAAATGTTCAACTCAGAATAATGGCCATACTGGTTTGTATCGGAATAATTTTGACAATGATCTGCAGATTTCTGCAGACTGCACCCCATAAATAATGGGGTTTAGGCTGCAAGGGATGATATGAAACAGAATGGCTGAAAGTTTCCTGTAGTCTGAGTACTGGGGGAAGCGATGCAGAAAAATGACAGTAAATCCACTCATCAGCATGATCAGATATACAACCAAATGAGTGCTGCAGGTCTTCAAGGCTTTA
>NW_023339763.1:592315-592478 GCF_004916995.1 Morone saxatilis | reverse complement strand
TCTTAGTATAGGTGAGAACCATGCTGCCTATAGAACCTGTGAACAGGACTACAGTGAAAGTGAGGCCGTAGACATTATTAATGAACACATTCTCACAGGAGAGCTTAAACAAGGAGGCATTGTCACAGTAAGGGTTTGTGATCATAGTCCTGCATCGGTTCAG
>NW_023339763.1:586274-592215 GCF_004916995.1 Morone saxatilis | reverse complement strand
TTGGAACCCCCCCCCCCCCCCCCGCCCAAAAATTAAGATATTTGAACAATAATTTCTAATAATCTATGTTTTTCTTGTATCAAATGAGTTTGTATGTTATTATTTTTTGATTACTTGATTTATTTATTTATTGGTTCATAGAAAATGTTCACAAAACAGTGAAAATCACTTGTTTAGTCTGATGAAGATATCAAAGGTATTGATCCGCAGTCAGTGTATTACCAAACCAGCGCTGTCAAATTGATTTATTTTAGATTACATTAAAAAAAAAAAAACATGTTAAAAATGGAAATGAACACATATAATTGAATGATCTGGAGTGATAAATTAAAAATGTTCAACATTCCTGATTTGGAAATATAACAATTTATTGATCTCTAATGCCACCTTTATATATTTCTATTTAATGCTTTACTAATGAGCCACAATTATTTTTTTGTGTTCAAATATCTTCATTTGTTGGATTTAATTGTTGGAAGTAAATATTGATATTGATTATAACCACTTTATTCCAGTGCTGGGTGTGTGTATGTATTCGTATTGGTTTATAGTGTCTTATTCCACTGTCAGCATAGTAACAACAGAACCTAAAAATAAAAACAGTGGTTTCAGCTCTTTTACGGTATATGAAAAGTTCATATCACACAGGAAATTAAAACCGGTGTAACTGGTTCATTCGGTATATATCATCCAGCTCTACTTTCACCCCGAAATTCCACCGTGCGCGGCTTAATGACGTCACATCTGCGATGCGGTTTGGCTCCGTGGTCTGCACCTCTTCAAACCCCATCGAGAGCGGTTCAGACGTTGTTTACTCGCGTGTATTGTCCTTTGAGAGGACACAAACCATGGCGGAGCTGGGATGCGTTGTGGCCGTGCCCGTTGGACTCTGGCGTTAACTTGGTGTCAAACAAGTCTTTCAGAGTCTCGTGGCTTTGAAGAGCATTGATGGATAAGACTGCTTTAGTTCTCCAAACTGAAGGCTCACTGGCTGCCGTCTGCTGGTCATACACCGAATACAACCCAACTTCAAAATACTCAAACTATCCCTTTAATTCATTGTCAAAGTTGTTTCTATTTTTTTTTAACCCATCAACAAACTGATTGATCAACTAATCGTTTGAAACGCTGTAAATCTCAACTGACAGCCGTTATCAGCAGCCTTCATGTGTTCACTCTTTTATTGAACAGTGAAGGGAACGGGGGCGTTCAGGATCCATTGTTGGTCTGAGTGATAAGGACCCGGGAGGCGGAGGTCAGGGAGGAGGATCGGATGTGCTGGTTTAGAAGCCTGATCCAAATTGAGATTGCGGTTGGTTCAGATGGTTCTGTGTAACAAACCTCATAGTCATACAGCGCTGCTAGCATGACTATAGACTCTCAGAGGGTCGACATGCTTCATCACAACTGCTTGCTTAAACCTTTTCTGTTATATTATACAGAATATAAGTATTATCATGTCTCTCACATCTGTGTGTGTTTGTGTGTGTACCTACTGTATGTATGTTGTTACACAACAGTGGCCCGGTGAGCCAACAAAGGTAAACTGACTTACTTACTGTGTGTGACGTATTTTTTGACAGATTCATTGTTTGCTGAAATGTATTTGTAATATTATTAGGATAATTCCCATTAATCACGCATCATATTGCACATATCACAATATCTGTCTAAATAATCACAATATTTATATATATTGGTTATCATATTATGAGGCCATAATCCTGCCACCTAAAAAGAGGCAGAAATAGAGTAGTAGAGTTATTCTTTATATATATCAGTTACATAACATATGTCGGGTGTAAACAGCATTATTAATCTTAAAACGTTGAAAAACTGTCAAACATGATGGTAAACGACCGTAAACTCTAAATAGGTTAAATACAGTTTCTGTAACAATAAACTCTGTTATATCTTATGGCAAAACCTTTACTTATATGATTTTGTGAAGGATTTTATATGAAATAAGGTTGTTTTTTATATTACAGACTGTAAATTGCTTTGGTGTTTTCATGTAGTAAAACTGTTTCTTTTGATGGTAAAAACTTTAATCATAAAGTACTAATCTTTTTATCGTAAAAGTAGAAAAGTTTTACTGTATTTATTAAAGTGTGGTGAGATTTCCCTAGTAATATAACATTTGGGGAAATGAAAAATCAGTACGAAATGGTGGTTTTTGAACCACTTGTGGATATTTCCGCCTCCCCTGAGGGTAAACCTGTGGAGAGGTTCAGGATCTTTATGGTGCAGATGTGTGTGTCAGTGTGTGCGGCTGAAGTGTGTTCAGATTATCTCTGCTGATGTTTGACCCCCGGGTATCACTCCTCCTCTTATCTGGGTGCACAGTGTGATTGACAGCTTTAATCCTCGAAGCCATCAACGCTTATCACTGCTTAGTTCTGCCTCCCCCCATTGTCCCAACATCGCACACACACACACACACACACACACAGAGCTCTGGTCATATTGACTTAACATGCCATCATCTGTTTTCTGCACTTAGCCGTGATGTACACGATTCTGACCATCTGTGCACTTAGGATGTATGGACTTGCCCGTTACCGTGACGATGATGGATGGTGGTGTTGATGGTGACGATGGAAGAGATGAAGATGATGATTATTATGATGACGCTGATCAAGATGATCGTAGTGCAGATGAAAATAATGCTGCTAAATATGTGCTGCATTGTGTGCGTGTGTGTGCCTGCCAGCTGGCGTGCTCTCAGAGCTGTTAGCGCTAACACTTTAACTCCTCGGGGAGTCAATGCTGTCTCACAAACTGCTGACTCATCTGCTCACCGGACCATGGAGACATCTGAACAATGAGCAGAGACAATAAGAGGCGGAGCTGCAGGTCGATGGTTTCAAGGTTGTGATGATCTCACCAAAGTCATTTTTAGCATATGAATCAATCAGTGGATCTATATTGGCTAAAATCAACCCGATCAAATGCTGATCCTTTCCTTACTGAACTCACTGTTTTGTTTTTCTCAGACAGTACAAAACATTCAGGTAGCAACTTCTCATTATCGTTATTCAGCAAAAACCACGACAGCAGGTCATATCAACTGTTGCTCATTAACATTATTTGATGATTAACTAATTGGTTTGAGTGTCTGAACTCAACCAAAGATGGTTTGTGAGAGTGGACGCTCCACTCTTTAAGACCATCGTATAACCAGAGTGGACTGTATTGTGGTAGAAGTATTATTTACTGAGCAACATACCAGCTTTATTTACTGTGGATATTTCTACTCGCAGTCGAATGATTCATTATGATTTTAGGTTCTGTCACCATCAGGACAGACAATGTTCAAGGGGTCCTTTAGGTGGTTTTTGTAGTCATTGAAGTGGTTCTAGTGGTCATTTTACAAGTTCTAGTAGTGCTTAAAGAATTTTAAGGGGTCCTTTAAGAGCTTCTTGTAGTCATTCGGGTGGTTCTAGTGGTCCTTTAGGAGGTCCTAGTTGCCAGTTAGAAGGTTCTTATGTTCACTGAAGATAAGAACTGGGTCAGAGGTTCTTCAGGTGGTTCTAGTAAGTGTCTAGGAAGTTCACGTTGTCATTGAGGATCTTCGATCCTTTAGGTGTTTTTTTGTAGTCCTCGAGGAAGTTCATTTGGTCATTTTAGAGGTTCTAGTAGTGCTTAAAGAGGTTCAAAGTTCCCCTAAGAACTTATTGTAATCATTAAGGAGGTTCTCAAGGTCTGGTAGGTGGTTCTAGTGGATAATATGTATAACACCTATGGGAGATTTTGGAACAATGTCAGAGACAGCAATCTCCTCTACCATGAGGGCACTTTAGGAGAAAGTTCTAGGGGTCACTGACAAGGTTCTTGTGGCCACAGTGGAAGTTCTGGAGCTCCTTTAGGTGGTTACTGTTGGTTCAACTAAGGGGCCCTTAAGGTGGTTCTAATGTGCCTTAAAGTAATTTGAGGGTTTCAATTTGAGGGACAGCGCTCTCCACCACCATCTTCAAACCAAATAAGGGAATAACCTTTGACAGAACCATGTTCATCCCTCCAGTAGAGAGCCGAATCTATGACAAGGAACAATGAAGCCTTTCTCCACACCTTACTAAGACCCTTAATGTTGGGTTTTTACTTTCATTTGTCACCAGTCCATATATACAATGTCAAATTTAATGGAAATCTGGCCTGTAGTTGTTAGGATATCTTGTCCAGAATAAAGGTGTTGGACATGGAGACAGGCAGACTGTTGTCATTGGACCCCCAGACTGTCTGCTAGCTGAGCAAATACAACTGAAACATCATAAATGGATCCAGGTAAAACTGTACGTTGCTGTTTATTTAAACATGTTACATGAAAATGAGATTTAAAGATCTAATATGTAACATTTCTGGATTAAAATGTCCAAATACACGTTTTTTTTTGAGTTGTGGACTTCCTACAACCTTCAAACCCAGAGAAGTCTGTAAATCTATTCAAGATAACGGTATGTTTTCTTGCTTGCCTCTAGTTGCTTTGGGGTAAACACAGGATACGTTGGATACATCAGAGAGTAAATTTGACTAAACTTGAACTTTAATAAGCCATTAATAAATTACCTCGTTTGTGAACAATTTCTGCCTGAAAACAAGAAGTTCCCTGATTCCACGCTACTTCAAAATATCATCAAACTACATCACAAACAAACATTTTGTCCAATAAACTTTTGTTTGCAAATGTGATCAATAATTGTAGCTTCCTGCGAGTTTCTCATTAGCCTTCGATTTTTAATGAATTATATTTAAAAAAATACTATTTTTGCTTCCTCCTTCAATCTCATTGATTGAAATCAGACATTTTTGGCCTCAACAATTCGCCCAAAAAAGCCTGCAAAATCCCGGAGGGACTGTGACAGTGAATGTATCGACTAACAAGTATGTGATATATTTCCTTCCTCTGTGCTCCATTGTTGTCCAAAAACTATTAAAAATATGTTATTGAGCTACATTGTTCTCTTATTACCGTGAACACACGCACTGTAGTTTATTTATACAGCATCCCGCCGCCCCAAATATTCACTAGAGCACCGAATGTGGATTCATCCACTGCCAAAAATGCACTATTTCCTCCTGTTTGTTTGATAAAAACTACAGTGAGCAGCTGTTTTAGTTTTAGTTTTAGTTACTGAACTTTATTAAACATGAAACTATATATTTGTGTTTTTAAAGATCTTTAGCAGGAACCAATGAGCTTTGAGCTGAGAACTCACAGACAGGAAGTCAGACAGTATTCAGAGACGGACTAAGATGTTGTTGGTTTTGGTCTTTTAATGAGATTTATTGACAATAGGAACATGAAGAATAATGCCATAATTATCTTTTAAAGACGTGTGTGCATGTTGATATAAATCCATCACATGAGTCTGAATCAGCCTTAAAGAGGCAAACGGAGCCGAGGAGAGTCGGACCACCTCTGTCTGTTTCTCATAATGAGATCCTGTTTTTCATGTCAGTCTGACAGGTTCAGAGCTTCATTTCCACATTTCCTTATTTGTACAAAGGATGTTAACACTCAAACCATCCTTCCTCCTCTCTGTGTGTCCCTACAGTCATGTTGCAGTTCAGTAATATATTATTTTCTTGTTATGTGAAGGTCATTGAACTGACCGTGCTCTTGTGTGCTTCCTTTTTTGTGCAAAGCATGTGCTTAAACCTCTGTGTGTGTGTGTGATTAGGACTGTTTGTTTTGCTCTTTAATGTCCTCTCTTGCAGTTATGAATCTCTCTGTCCTTGTTGTTGTTGTTGAGTGTTCAGAGCAGCAAACAGAAGTTGTGGATGCAGGTGGGATCACTGTTCACTCACAATCAAACATGGAGGAGCAGAATTTTTTATTTTTTTTAAGTAATTTTTTTTTGGCCTTGGATAGAGACAGCTGTAGGTCGACAGGAAAGGTGGATATAGAGAGAGGGGGTGACACGCAGCAAAGGGCCGCAGG
>NW_023339763.1:580025-586249 GCF_004916995.1 Morone saxatilis | reverse complement strand
GACTGCAGAAATTATATTATATCTCCAATAGTCAACACTCAGATAAACATCCTGTAAGTCAGACGAATAATGCTCATCGTAACCCCATATATAGTTAATAAATGAAACACCCTCGAACCGCTAACACGAGCTTCTGTAAATTGTTTATGAAAATCTAGTTAAGGACAAAACTTCACTATCAGCCTTGCAGTCGGTCCGCGCTTCAGAAACGGCTGTGAATGAAGTTTACGGCCAAAGAAAATTCCTGGAAGCACCAGTAAAGGTTATGGTGGTGCCAATACCTGAACTAGAGCGACTTTGGACCCCCAGAGTGCACTTTAACAGAATATTTTTTACTTAATGGCCCCTAATTATTGAATTTATAAAAAAATTACATCATAATTTACCCTAGAAATCTAGTATGCTACATATAGTAAATCATATTCTTACCTATAAGAAAACATACTGGTAAAAATAGTAAAAAATATGCCTATTTTAAGAAATGACCTGTAAAAAAAATGTTAGAAATTCTTTTATTTAGGTACATATTACCACGAGATGTATGAACTCATACTCCTACCAATAAAGTTCAATATCTTCTTTTTATTTTTAATATTAGGTGATTCCCAGTTAGTCGGAAACCATCTAGTTATCGTAAGTAATAACATTTACTGTAGCCATGCCTCAATATTTTTCAAGTACCTACCCTAATACACTTTATTTTATTTGTTACCATTGCTTACACTAGTAAAGAAGCCGAGTAAATTGAGCTTTAAAAAAGTATCCATCAAGGGGAGCCACCCGCGTATTGAGCTCAGTCGGTAAGGCGGTGAACCCCATGTACACTAAGTTGCTGAAGCGGCCCGGGTTCAATCCAACCTCCCGGGCCGCTGCAGCAACTTCGTACATGGGTCACCAGCTCTACCGACTGAGCTAACCGGGCGCCCTATGATACTTTTTTAAAGCTAATTTACTCGCTATTTACTAGGAAACTAGATGGTAACAAAATAAAATAAAGTTATTAGGAAGGTACTGAAAAAAGTGGCTCGTAAATGTTATTACTTAGTAACTAGATGGTTCATAACTGGAACTCACCAATATTAAAAGAAGAATTGAACTTATGGTATTTCCATATACATACTGTGGTAATATGTACCTAATAAAGAATTTACTAACATTTTTTTTAGGTCATTTCTTAAAATAGGATATTTTTTACCTTTTTACCCAGTATGTTTCTATGTACTTATAGGTAATAATTGTCTACCTATATGTGACCATCTAGTTTCTGGGTAAATATGATGTAATTTTTTATAAATTCATTTAGGGGCCATTAAAGTAAAAGAAATACTTCTGTTAAAGTGCACTCTGGGTACAGTCAGTCCTCAGATGCACACAAACCTTTACTGTGACCTTCCAGGATGTTTCTTTGGCAGCTAAACTTCATTCCACAGCCGTCTGAAGGCGACCGACTGCAGCTGATAGTGAAGTCTTTGTCCTTAACTGATTTTATAAACAATTTACAGAACTGTGTTAGCGGTTCGAGGTGTTTCATTATTAACTTATATGGTTACGATGAGCATTTATTCGATCTGACTTACAGGATGTTTATCTGATGTGAACTTTGGAGATCATAAAATATAATTCTGCTCTTTATATCTCACATTATCATTCTTTATCCAAAGGTTTTGGTCTGTCTGTTTCCAGCGTTCTGATCTGATCAGACTTTTTATGGAACATCACCAGCAGCATTTGTTCTCACAGTTCTCCCAATCCAACACTCCTCAGAACTTAATGTGTGTTTGTGTTTTGACTGTCGGGGTGTTATTGGGGGTTGAAATTAGGATGGTGAAGGTAGTTCATTTGTTTAGTTACTGCTTTGCTTCTGTATTTTATTCATCTTTTTCAAGCCATCATAGGTTCATTAGGGTCACTGTTCATCAACACGTCTTCTGGCTGCATTGCAGTCAGTTTTTTTAAAACTTTTACTGATGGTGTATTATATCTATATTTAAATGTATTCAATGCCAGCTCTAGTCGCCAACCAAGCCCACATCTGAAAGATAGTGGATACTATGAATATCCACTATAAATATAATCGACATCTGTCTTTTAAGTTTGAAATCAACTAGTTCGTACAAAGTTAACACTTCTTAAGACAAAAGTGTTTATACCCATATTTGTTATGAATGGACAAATTGGAAGACATGGAAGAAATGGTGAATCATTTTCAAAAAACACTGCAAATTTTCTGGCCTTCACACACACAGCCTCCATGGAAGTGAGCGTGATTGCTGGATTGTTCAACCATACAGGGGTTGCCACATGTGGATGTTGAAGGAATTATCAATTGAAAAACCAGAATGTAACCAGAGTTTTCAGAATGAGCCTGTGTGGCAAAAGGAAACAATGCACTGATCCATATCTACACCTTGTCTTGACTACATCTAGAAAATGTATAATGGAAATTCAGATCACACACTTACTTTTTCTACTCCACACTATCTACTTTTTTAAACAGGTGGACTTTGTGTAGGTTTTTATTGACATAGAAGAGACATTTTGCCAAAAATAGTGGAAAGACCCACACTAGCATGCTTTCTGTCAACACCATCTTCATCATCATAAATTGTCTCAGGATTAAAGGATTTATCGGCCTGCTGTTGTTCTGCAGACGTTCTCTGATTAATGTGTAAAACCTGAGGTGAATACCAGGTTAATTGAACTGGGAAATGTGGTTTCTGTGTGTGTGTGTTATGGTATGTGTGTGTTCAGAGCGCTTCTATGTAATAGACTGAGCAGTAGGGTGTACTGCTGAAAGTACAGGAGATGATGTATGAGACAGTTTAGGATTAAGAGTGAATCACTGCAGAGAAGAACGCAGCAGAGAAAAGGACTTCACACGAGCTTCCAAAATAAAATGCAAGAGTCAAGTTAACATTTGACATGAGTTACGGCAAAGATTGGAGAGTCAAACTAGGGCAATATATGATTAAATTAATAAATAAAATCTTAATAAAGCTAATAAAATGAGTAGATAAAGACATACAATTAAAACACAAGAAATCAATTATAAATAAAGATTTTAAACTTGAAAAATGAAACTAAAAAAAAAGTCACTGCCACTAAATGTCGCACTAGAGCACCAGCGTCTCAGACTAAAAAAATGGCCACTACTGCTGACCAGACTCCACTGACAAATCCAATAATTTTACCTAGCAGATAATCATAAAACACACTTTACACTGTACAGAAACAACATAAAACTCACCAAAATGTCTTTGTTAGTATTTGAATTGCTAGTATGTCAATGGCAAACTATGACTCCATTATCTCTTTACATAGCAAATTGTTGCTGCTATATTAATGGTTTGAATCTCATATATATATATCACCTTTAACATTTTTATTAGATTTAATTTGGTTTTATTATCATTAATATTTTTGTTGTGAATATAGAGGCTAACAGTGTTCACTAGAGGCTGCATTACAGCCACAATATGATACTGAACAGATCAAATATATTAATTATTTATCTAATGTAAGAGTCTCACCAGTCGTGATAAAAATGTCAACTTTGTTATGAGGGTGGTGCTCAAGGGAAGGTCAATGTGTGATTAAAATCGAACTGGTTATTCCCTGACTGGACATATCTGCTCTGATTGGTTGTTAATTTAAATAACTACCTGGGGTTTAATAAAGATGTCTGTCTTTGTTTCTATTTCCCAGTTTGTTTGGCTGCTCATGGTCGCTATGCTCAGAAGCTGATGACTGATTTGTTCACCAACTACACCAACGCTCTGCGGCCAGTGGAGGACACTGACCACATCATCAACGTCACACTGCAGATCACTCTCTCCCAGATCATCGATATGGTAATCCTGAATGCTGATCTGGATGTTCATGTTGAGTGTATTCATGCCCGGGTTGATGTGTTTGTGTCCTCTCACCAGGATGAGCGGAACCAGATCCTGACTACCTACCTATGGGTGCGGCAAGTATGGATGGACTACTACCTCAGCTGGAAGAAGGAGGACTATGACGGCCTTGACACCATCCGCATACCCAGCAGCTACGTATGGAGACCTGATATTGTCCTTTATAACAGGTAGGTGTGGCCCCCTGCTGTCAAATCCCATCTCCCCAACTCCAATCCTCTGTTCCCTCCCCCTGCCTTCACACAACTACCTCCACTTTTTTAACCACAGTGCAGATGATGAGTTCTCCAGCTCAATGGAGACCAATGTGGTTCTTCGTAACGATGGTCAGGTCATGTGGGACCAGCCAGCCATCACCAAAAGCTCCTGCTCCGTGGACGTGGCCTTTTTCCCCTTTGATGTGCAGGAGTGTCATCTAACCTTTGGCTCCTGGACTCACAACGGCAACCAGATGGACTTGATTAATGCGTTGGACAGCGCTGACCTGGCTGACTTTGTCCCCAATGTGGAGTGGGAGGTGAGTGGTTACCTTGTTTATGAGTTCAGAACAAGGCCTTAGTCCTGCATCTAATTCCTTGATAAAACTGTATCATTTTTCCTAACCAGGTTCTGGGCATGCCAGCCAAGAAGAATGTCATCCTGTATGGTTGCTGTTCAGATCCGTATCCAGACATCACCTTCACACTCCACCTAAAGAGACGCGCCTCCTTCTACATTTTCAACCTCCTCATTCCCTGCATGATGATCTCCTTTCTGTCTCCCCTGGGCTTCTATCTGCCGGCTGACTCGGGTGAAAAGGTTTCACTGGGTGTCACGGTGCTGCTGGCCCTCACTGTGTTTCAGTTGCTGGTGGCTGAGAGCATGCCGCCCTCCGAGAGCGTCCCACTGATAGGTGAGAAGGCTGAAGAATCTCTAATTTTGTTGTTAATTTGTTAGGAAGATTAGGAATAACACTGGTTTAAATAGCTTGACTAAGTTCTTTAGGAACTGAAACGTGAAGGCGTCATTGTTGTGTCCACTTCACCGTCGTAATGACAGTTTCCCAACTTCCAGATTCCTGAAAAGCATTTAGTTATGACACTGTCAACAAATGCAGGCAACAGGCAGTGTTTCCAAGGCACTGATAGGCAAAGCCATAAAAAAATTGTTGGCAGTTCATGTGATTACATCATAGGAATGCTGTCCTGCATCTTGTCAAACAAGTACAACAGCTTCTGTCTGCTCAGCATGTTCTGACTCTAAGGTTAATATTAGACCCAAGGTAGAAATGTTATTTTGAAATAGCAAAACTCAATGTCCAATGGTTGTTTTGCAAACACATTCCAAACTTTCCTCTACTTTTTTCACTTTAGAACCTTTGGAACCATTTGGCATTTAATATGATAGTTACATTCAACTGATGATAGGATTGTTCTGGGCTTTAGATTGTTGTTAGCTATTGATTTAAACATAGACCTTCTTGTATATCTTGGACTGACTTGTTTTGCAATTGTGTGGGCAGTAATAGATTAAAATAAAAAGACTTAAGAAAGAAAGAAAGAAAGAAAGAAAGAAAGAAGTCTCCAGTAACCCCAGTGCACATACACACCATGCGCTAGATTCATTTTGTGCCAAAGGTTTGTCACTGCCGAAACCAGAAATGCTGCAAAACATCATCCTAAGAGCGACAGCAAGCCAAGCAATACTGGAAAGACAAGGAAGGTTCAACAACTTATTTCACAGATGACGGTAAATGTTTGTCAGAGCGACAGAGAGTATCAGATGAGGTGAGATGAGGATCAGTTTTCTCTGATAAAAGAATACACTTCATCAGGACCTCTAAACAACTCAGCAGCGTTTCTTCCAAACACTGGTGAGTAGAACCGGTGATACTTACAATAGTTCAAGTAACATTACTCTATTCAAGGAGAATAACGGGGTTAGAGAGACAGAGAGACAGAGAGAGAGAGAGAGAGGGGTAAGGGGATGGGTTGTAAAGAGAAGAAAGAGACAGAGACAAAGGTGCACAGCAATAACAATACTAGTAGAAATAACTAATAATGAGGATGATGATGACGACGACAATAGCCACAACGATGGGGAATAATAATAATAATAATAATAATAATAATACAATATTACATGATGAATTTAAAATACATTAAACTTTGTTTAGTTATTGCATAATGCATTGTCATACCTTGTTCTACTGTACTTACAGTTTGATATTGTTAAACCAATAATACAATTTTGCATTTTGACACTTCTCAGTGCATAGATATGTCTGCTGCCAGCTGTCTGCTGACTGAAGATCAGTTTCTGTGCTCCATC
>NW_023339763.1:561250-580014 GCF_004916995.1 Morone saxatilis | reverse complement strand
TCTGTCTGGATGTGTTCACTGATCCAGTCGCCACACCATGTGGACACAACTTCTGCAAAAAATGCATTACTACACACTGGGATATCAGTGTCATTTGCCGGTGTCCTGTGTGTAAAAAGGTTTTCTACACAAGACCTGAGCTGCAGGTCAATACTTTCATCTCTGAGATGGCTGCTCAGTTCAGAGAGTCTGCTCAACATGAAGTCAGCAGCAAAAACTCAAAGCTCCAATGTGCCACAGCAGAAGACATTTCCTGTGACTTCTGCACTGACACCAAACTGAAGGCTCTGAAGTCCTGCCTGGTGTGTCTGGCCTCCTACTGTGAAACTCACCTGGAACCTCATTTCACAGTCACAGGTCTGAAAAAACATCAGCTTATCAATCCTGTGTGAAATCTGCATGGTAAGATGTGTATGAAGCACGATAAACCTCTGGAGCTGTTCTGTAAGACCGACCAGATGTGTGTCTGCATGCTCTGCACTGTTTTAGACCACAAGACACATGATGTTGTTCCTTTAAAAGAAGGCCGAGCTGGGGAAGACAGAGGCTGAAATTCAGCAGATGATCCAGAAGAGACGACTGAAGATTCAGGAGATCAAACACTCAGTGAAGCTCAGTAATGAAGCAGCAGACAAAGAGAAAGCAGCTGGTGTTCTGGTCTTCACTGCTCTGCGAGAGCTTGTTGAGAGAGGCCTAAATCATCTCATTGAGACAATCGAAGGGAAGCAGAGATCAACAGAGAAACAGGCTGAAAGCCTCATCCATGAGCTTGAACAGGAAATCTCTACACTGAAGAAAAGAGTTGCTGAGCTGGAGCAGCTCTCATGCTGTGAAGACCACCTCCACCTCCTCCAAAGCTTCCCATCTCTGAATGCTGCCCCTCCACCAAGGACTGGACAGATGTCTGTGTCCGTCCACTGACATGTGCAGGGACTTTGACGAGCGCTGTGGATCAGCTGGAGGAGACGCTCAGTAAACAGATGAAGAAGCTGTTTGAGGTCGAGCTGAAGAGGGTCCAGCAGTATGCAGTGGATGTGACACTGGATCCTGATACAGCAAATCCCTGGCTCATCCTGTCTGATGATAGGAAACAAGTTTACTGTGGTGATGTAAAGAAGAATCTCCCAGACAATCCAGAGAGATGTTCTTATTATGCTAGTGTCTTAGGAAAGCAGAGTTTCACTTCGGGGAGGTTTTACTACGAGGTTCAGGTTAAAGGGAAGACTAAGTGGGATTTAGGAGTGGCCAGAGAGTCGATCAACAGGAAGGGACAAATCACACTGAATCCTCAGAATGGTTACTGGACGATATGGTTGAGGAATGAAAATGAGTACAAAGCTCTTGCTGACCCTCGCAGTCCGTCTCTCTCTGAAATCCAAGGCTGAGAAGGTGGGGGTGTTTGTGGATTATGAGGAGATGCTGGTCTCCTTCTATGATGTTGATACTGGAGCTCTTCTCTACTCCTTTACTGATTGTTCCTTCAATGAGAAACTCTACCCATTCTTCAATCCCTGTAACAATGATGATGGTAAAAACTCTGTCACTCTGATCATCTGTCCTGTCCATAATGTCAGGTTTAACATAATGCAAATATACTCAAGAAGACAAAAAGACGACAAAATCACAAATTAAGCACTTATAACTCGGATACATCAGGATATTTCAATTCTGCTTTCCTTCTTTTTATTTTGTTGGGCTGGAATCTGATTTATCAACATGAATCAAAACATATCTTTTCACCCAACTATGTAATAATATATACATTTTGTTGATAATGTAATTTGGAACAATTAGCTTGTTTATAGTACAATAATAATTTCTGTTATGATATAATCATTTTATAAACACATAATAAACTACAATACCAACACACTCTGTCACCATGACTAGTATAACAGTAACATGACCAGGTGTTCCTGGTGCTGTGTGGAGAACTGATGGCACCACTACAGTTACAACTCTGTCAGTCCTTGTTAGAAAACTGGTAAAAAAACTGACAAATTCCTACTTCATGTGCAAACAGGAAGTTAAAAGACAAAATAACAAGTGTGAGCACTTCCTTGTTGCTGAAACACAAAAGATACAGAATATTCTGTACGATATAAATCTTGGACTGATCTCTGTCTTTGTGTTCTTATAAGATATGTTCTGTAAAATGGCATACTATGGATGCCCATTCTAGAGAAAATAATAAAGGAAACAGTCCACCTACATATAGTTCATTTGTATTTGTTACATTTCAACTGTTTTGCTTTTCTCTGTAGATGTTAAACAAATTATCTATAGAGTGTATGTGACAATCCATGAACATACCCAAACCAAGATGTTTTTTGTACCTAAACTTAACCAAACCTTAACCATATTAGTTTAATATCATAAAACAGTTGTTGAATCTCAACTAATAAGCTAAAAAGTGTGACCATAAATAGTCTCCAGTAAAGAGTGCCAGTAAACAGCTTCTGTGCTTGGCTCCAAATCAAAAACTGCCAAATGTTTCTAATTACAATCATGGCAAAACCAGAAAAGCAAGAAAACCTCAATTACATAACTTAAGTAAGAGGTGGAACAAGTGAGCTTCAGTCACATTTCAATAGTTCTCTTTCTCAAACGGCTGTTGTTTCCCTGCATCTTCTTCCTCTCCACTTTTAGTGTAAGCCTCAGATCAGTGGAAGAACAATGAATTTTAAATGAATGCTTCAGTTTACTGTTATAAAGAAGGAGAAAGTTGCTGGGCAAGAAGATCAGCAGTTGTTCTGTGTGTGTGTGTGTCTCTCTCTCCTCTTGTTTGTAACAAATAAACTGAACAGACATTAAAGCTTCTGGTGAACACTTTTAGGCCTGGCAGTAAACACCCTGTTTATGTTTGCTGGCTAACAGAATTGTAATGAACAAGAGGCTGGGTGGTCGATCAGGCCCGTCAGTGGTTATTTAAAATACAACAATCACAGCTCAAGAATCAATGATCTCTCAGCCATCTGAACAGCACTTCAACCTGAGAGAGTTTGTTAATTAAAGTTCAGCTTAGAGCTTTCTGTGGAAGCATTTAAGCTGTTTCCACCTCACAAAGAGTACAACTTACATCACAACTAGAGAGTGACAACTAGTTTAAAAAGTTCTGGATATAACAGTGAGTCAAAGTAACCTGTCCTTCTAACTAAACAAACTGCATTGGTTATTCATTCAAGTGCTTACTTTGAACCATATTTATGTTTTTTGATATACAAGCTCTTGTGTCCAATAAGATTGACTTTATTAATCCTACACTGCTTGTTACAGCAGCTCCAGATACAACACAAAAGAGTAGTAGATCAGAAAATACATATGAAATAAAAAGAAAATAGAAAAATACAAGATGTAATAGAAAAAAAACTGTTCAGCACCACCTCAGTGGTTGCAACCAATGACTGTATAATTAAAAGTAGACGCAGTGTTGGTGACACCCATAGGTTTCTGAGGTGAAGCATGGGTGGAGCTGAGGCGGGCAGAAAAAAGCCTTGTTACTGAAAACAGCTGCCGAAGCCACCCACCTGTCTCTCAAAGCGGCCACTCTCTAAATTATGCAAAACCTTAAGCCATAATATGATTTAAACGAGTGAGTTATATAAAAATTCACCCCCCATACAGTTGTCATGAATTGGGAAATTAGTTACAGAGACCAAAACTGTGTTTGGACCCAGGCTGTAAACCTGTTTATTTCAGCGTTTTATTATGGGGGCTTATGTAGATTGAATCACTGCTGGAGCCAGCCTCTAGTGGCTGTTAGAGAAACTGTAGTTATCAGCACTTCCACATTGGCTTCATTTACAGCCATAGAGGTTGCTGCTTAGTTGTAACAAAGACAAGTGCTGCTCTTGCATTGTTATCTTCCCTGACCTTTAGGCCATCATGCAACACTTCCTTCTCCACCAATCACCTGCTGACAGAGAAGCAAAGCTGACATTATGTATTTGAGAATTTAAAGATTTAACTGTAAATGGATTGTCATTTTGAACTCCAAATGATATTCCTTTTTCTTTTTCAACAGGAAAGTACTATATTGCTACCATGACGATGGTGACTGCATCTACAGCGCTCACCATCTTCATCATGAACATCCACCACTGCGGTTCCGAGGCTCGTCCCGTCCCGCAGTGGGCCGAACGCTTCATCCTTAACTACCTCGCTCGTATCTGTTTCGTCTACGAAGTTGGGGAGAACTGCCTTGGTGCGACCACATCCAGCAAACAACCTCTGGCGCAGGGGGAGTCTGAAGCCCCGTCGGCCAATGGCGGCAACAACACCAAAGGAACAAACTGGGACATGAACGGGCAGGCGTGGGGAGGGAGGGTGGAGGAGGAGGGTGCTGAGGAGTCTATGAAGCTGGAGCGGGATTTGACCATCCAGATGGACTGGAAAGAGGATCTGTTTGTGACCATCAACCACTCAGAGGAGGAAGGAGCTGCTGGAGGACAGGAAGTAGAGCGGGGGGAGTCAAACAGTGCCTGTGGAGGAGGAGGAGAGCATGTTGAGGAAAAGAAAGGTGTAGGAGGTAAAGGGGGAGGCAGAGCCAGGGAGAACAGCAGAGAGATCTTGGTGAGAACCCAGTGTGTGTGCCAGCACCAGGGACTGCGCAGGAACGTTGAGTACATTGCCAACTCATACCAGGACCAGCGAGCTGCGCAGCTACGCATTGGGGAGTGGAGGAAGGTCGCCAAGGTCATGGATCGGTTCTTCATGTGGCTCTTCTTCATTATGGTCTTCTTCATGAGTATCCTCATCCTGGGAAAAGCCATCTGATGGAGATCCCACGAATCATGAGAGGGTGAAGGAAGCCAGTTGCTAAAGTATTTTCTTGAACCAGTAAGTCTAAATTAGGCGTTTTCCACCAACAGGGAACCATCTTCGTTCTGGTTTGCACACCTAGTTTTGAGCATTTTGAGAAAAAATAAATTGTTTTTTAAATTTTTTAATTTCAGACAAAAAATATAGACCTTGTTCAAAGACCTTCAGGCTAAATTTAATTTAAAATTTTGCAGATGAAAAAACTTGCATGGCTATTTTAAAAGTCCCTGGACCTCTAACCACAACATATCTGATTAAAATTGAGTTTTATGGGTACCCACGAGTCTTCCCTTCTCGATCTTCCCACTTTATACTAATCCCATGTAGTTTCTTTGCATGCAGTATAAATGTGTTATTTTAGTGTATTTGAATGTTTCTGCATACTGCAGTCCATAAACAGTGTTGGAACTGCATAAATTGGGAATGACTGGAAAGCTGAGACTCGTGGATTAAATTAACCCAACAGTCTGATTTGAAAGATTATCGTTATATTTTTTTGTGGAATATGACGTTAAACGGGGGGTCAGACTTCATTTTAATCACACTGGCTTCCATCTGTTTGTGATGATCAAAAATGTTTACATGATGAGATGAATGATCTGTAGCCAACACAGTATATTATGTCTTACAGCTGAACACACACAGTTTTAAATACTTTATAATCTAATATATTTTGAGTGTTCATTGTTTAACAACATAAGAATGCATGCAGGATTTTTTTTTTATTAGTCATCAATCACATTGAAATTAATGATATCTGGGACTACAACAATTATTGTCATCGTTTTTTTTTCTATTTATCAATTTATTTTTTAGTACATTATATAAAATGTAAAAAACTTCTGTATTCCCATTTCAAGCCTTCATACTGCAGCTTGAATAACCTGAAGTTTGAAGATCAAATTAGACAAATGACTTCAACATCAAGTGTCCAACACGTTCTCTCTCCCAACTCATCAAATACCGCCTGATCAGTGGCCCTCCGTTTTAAAATATGATGCTTTAGTTACCCTGCGTGGTTAATGTTGGCAAACGGTGGCAGTTTGGTTAGGATTAGAAAAAGATTGTAAGTTACATACATTACTTTGAAGAAATTGTTTTCTTTTTGCTTTTACACAGGACACAAACAGCGGCCTCTTAAAGTCTAACACCTGTCACCTGACTTCATTCGCAGACGCGTCCAGAAATGAACTTAGAGGAATACCTATAGGACCATTTATTTTGAAGCCGAGGGGCATTGATTAGTCAGCAGTATTTGACAACTTAACGTAACTAATGTTACTCATGCAAGCTATGAATTTAATTTTAAGTGAGTTTTGTCATTCATAGTTCTAACAGAACATTCAGTTTTGTGCTTTAGACAAGAACACCTTTGTTAAGTTCAAGACAAGTCCAAGACCAGGACTAATCAAGACCAAAGAAGTTAAAGTCCAGTCACTGAGTCTAAATGTCCAGAGTCCAGACTGAGACAGAAAAACAGAATGCTTTTGCTAGTGAGATGGGTTTTTGCAGCCAGGCATACGATTGCAGTGACAATGATTGGCTGCCAATGTCAATGTTTGTTCTAGTAAGATTTTGAATTAAACCAGTTTTATGAACAAGGACAGAGGTTGTAGAAAATTAAAAATAAGGAACAGTGGTATAGATGTGGTCTTTAAGAAACTGGAAGTGGAAGGAATGAATGAAGGAAGGAAGAAAGAAAGGAAGGAAGGAATGAAAGAATGAAGGAAGGACACAAGTCTCTTAACTCATCTGGATACCTGGGGAGTGCTCTATTAAAATAAATCTGCCACACATGAGTTTACTTTAGCGTCACTCACTGCATGACCGAGCCATACACTGTAACTGTTAGTGATAATGTCATTATAACAAAGAGTTATTTTAGAGTTATTCACTGCAAGAAACAGGCTTATCAAGCGTTTGGGACATACATCCTCTTGCTCCAGGCAGTTTAGCTGCTTTCACAAGACTTAAAAACGTATCATATGTTATCTGTTTAATAACAAAACCTTAACAATATTTATTTTTACACTGTAAAATGTCCCAATAATGAGTACATATCTTGGTCCTGATTATGCAATAAACAAATTACGTATCATGAAAAAATTAATGAAAAGCCTGAATCCAAAATAAGGTTACTCAACGTTTCTGCATTGTGCGTCTTCTTAACAATGTAAAAACAAGAAATGCCAAATCAGTGTAACTACTTGTTATATATCCTGTTTGTGTGGTGTTCAACATTTGTCAAAAAACACATATTTACACATGACACACTGTTAATGCCATGAAATACATTAAAGATTTCTTATTAAAATAACTTTGTTTACTGAAGTTTGTGGAGACTTTTTTTCCTTAAAACTTACAATGCTCAAATATTGACCAGCAGGGAGCTCAATAAAATACAGATAGCATGTAGTCTCTTCTGACTTGATTTATTGGCTCAGTAAACAGTTTCCTGAGTTTCTGGTCTCAGTCTCTAGTTTTATTCTTCTTCCATACAGCATGAACAGCGTCAAACAGACCATAAAGCAGGGTATGCTTTAGGGCGGGGCTACCTTGTGATTGACAACTCATTTCTAGTGAGTTCGTCCAAGCTCAACCGCAGCCAAAAAAAACTCCCAGATCAAGACTGTCAAAAACTAGGAAAAGTGCTGATCAGATATGGTTCCCGATTCTGCAATATGAGAACGTGTAATGTGTAATCAAGTGAACCGTACTCATAAAAGAAAATCGAAACAGTTCCTCCTCAGTTGTTTGTTTTCTGGTTTCCCTCTTGTGCATATTTGTGCAAATAATTAGACAACTTCTGTATGTCCAGAGATTTGCACTGTAGTTCAGCAGCAAAAAGGATTCTAATTTTGCGATGGGGTCACACCAGCCCATCACGATGTTGACGCTCCAACTGGTGAATACTCAGTAGTCATTAGTTGGACCACACCTATCTTCGGCCTTCATTTTGATCTCAACTACAACTGCTGTTTATTAAGAACTGTGAAAAATGCAGATTGGATGATGCGTTCAGTTCATTCAGCTGTGGGAGGAGTAGAACACACAAAACAAGATGGCACGCCTACATTAGAGGATGTAAAGGAGTGTGTATGGAGGAGCATGAAGAGGGTTGAGAAAGAATGTAACAAGGAATGTTTACCTGGAACACATACTACAGGTCACATGGAAATTTCCACTACAAGAACTAAAAGCCAGTTTTCATGAACTATATCAGCCATAATCAAATTTCATGTTCATTTTTAGGCAACACATTTATTATTAATCATGCTCTGTCCCCTACATGCACACAGGGGAGGGAGGGCAGACCATCCTTAGCAAACAGAGATTCATTAACCTGATCTTCCAGTTAGATGAGACGATCAGACTGGTTCATCAACATGCAGTGTAGCTGCAATACATTCTGGTCCTGCTATGGTTATGCTTATTGTTGTCTCTTCTGCAATAGATGATTAAAGAAAAATTCAGAATTAATACTACAATTTGGGTCCTCTTTTTGTGGTTCTTTCCATTTCTACCAGTTATATACTAAATGAAGTTAACACCTGAGATCTGAAGACACAGTGACATTATTTCATTACTTTATTTCCCCACTTTAATTGAAAGTGGGAAAATGTTAGCTATAATTCCTCATTGCACAGGATAAGTGTGTGTGCACAACTAGACTGTCAACTCCAGTTCAATGTCTCCACCCTCCCCAGAAATGGATAAACAAAATGTAGTAAAAACAACAACCTAAAATATGTAATCCTTTGTCAATCAACATGGCAGTTAGACTTTGCAGTAACACAGTAAGCTAAACTTAGACTGATGGTAAGATAATAATGGTCATAGAACCTGAGAGGCAACAAAACATCTCTGACAGAGCAATACTGGAAAGACAAGAGAGCCTTGACACCTAACTCCACAGATGAAACTGAAAGTGTGCAGAGCGACAGCCGACCTCTCAAAAGAAAATCTAAACTAAAGTAAGTTCATCAGGACTTTCTCAAAAACAAAAACAACAACAACAAGTCTCTGTATAACACTGGTGAGTACAGCTGGAGATAAGTTTCACTCATTGTATTTCAGATATGTCTCGTCAAATGGAATTTCATGTAAACATCTTTATCTGATAAAAAATAAGCCAATTGAAGTCTGTAAATGTTGTCAGGGTTATCTCAACTTAGGCTTGGAAACTACAAATTTATAACAGAAAGCCTGCATTAGAACTACATTACTAAACGCTGGGATGTCAAAGTCCCTTGCCATTGTCCTGTGTGTAAAGATGTTTTCTACGCAAGACCAGAGCTGCGTGGCAATACTTTGATTTCTCAGATGGCTGTTCAGTTCAGACCAATCAGCAACAGCAGCTTAGAACAAAGATGTGCCGAATCAGGAGACATTTCCTGTGACATCTGCACTGGAACTAAACTGAAGGCCCTGAAGTCCTGCCTTGTACGTCAGACCTCCTATTGTGAGACTCACCTGGAGCCTCATCTGACAGTGTCAGGCCTGAAAAGACATCAGCTGATCGACCCTGTGGAGAACCTAGAAGACAACATGTGCTTGAAGCACAACAAACCGTTGGAACTGTTCTGCAAAGTGGACGAGATGTATTGCATTGTTTTAGACCACAAAGACAGATCGATGTTGTTCTCTGAGAAAGCAGAATATGAGGCCAAAAGAAGCTGAGCTGGGGAACCGACAGGAGGTGAAATTCAACAGATGATCCAGAAGGCAGACGAACTGAAGATTCAGATCAAACGCTCAGTGGAGCTCAGTAAGGAAGGTGCAGACAGAGAGATAGCAGATGGTGTTCAGTTTTTACTAATTTGATAGAGTGTGTTGAAGAAAGTCAGGCCCAGCTTATTGAAATGATTAATAATAAACACAAAACAATAGAGAAACAGGCTGAAGACTTCATCAAAGAGCTGGAACAGGAAATCTCTGAGCTGAAGAAGAGAAGCTCTGAGGTGGACCAGCTCTCACACTCTGAAGACCACCTCCATCTCGTCCAAGGCTTCCCAAGGAGGCTCCACCCACAAAGGACTGGACAGAGGTCTGTGTCTGTTGGAAAACAACTATATCTATATATATAAATATCATGGTGAACTAATCAATTTCTCAGACAATCCAAATAGATTTCATCCTTGTGTGAATGTCTTAGGAAAGCAGATTTTCTCTTAGGGAAGAATTTACTATGAGATTCAAGTTAAGGGGAAGACTGACTGGGATTTAGGAGTAGTCAGAGTCGATCAACAGGAGGAAAAAAAAAAGACTGCACCCCCAGCATGGTTACTGGACGATATGGTTAAGGAATGAAAATGAGTACAAAGCTTGCACTGACTCTTTAGTGTGTCTCTCAAAGCCTGCCAAGGTGGTAGTGTTTTTTCATTATGAGGAGGGTCTAATCTACTTTTATGATGTTGATGCTGCAGCTGTGATCTGCTCCTTTCATGGCTGTTCCTTCACAGAGAAACTGTACTGTATTATGGTGTACAGAATCTATTTTATCTTTTAAACACAAGTCATTGGAAAAGAAGGCATGTAGGCCAGGTTTAGGAAATATATTTTGTAAATATATTTTAAGACACCAGAAGTGTGCTAACCTCAGCTGACAGTAAATGTAATTAGAAAATGTAAGCTAGTGGTTAGCTGTGATGGTTTCAGTCAGATGACTGAATGGTTGAGTGCAACAACAGCACTTAGTGATGGTAGATAAGTGACATTAGTATGACTTCAAAAACTGGATTACTATTAAAGTTACATCCACTGATCAAGGCAGCAGTCGGTAAAAGAAGATTATTTGTGTACAAGTTGTAAAAGCTATGAGCATAAATGGTGAAGATTTCAACTTAAAACCAAGCTAAACGTGTTACTGGTATATGCTCTGTGTATTTTGAAGTGGTCCATTTTGAAGAGGTTCAAACACTTGTTTTCAGCTTTTGGCCTTCATCAGTAGTGTTGCTGGAGATTTTACCTTTTCAGACTGTTTACCTTCTCAATGCACTTGGAAGTAGATGAAGTTGTGCCAGCAATATCCCTAATCTAGATCAGCTCAATGTATTTGGTAATTATTCATTAAAAAGAGATTATATCTCAGTGGAAAAATGTAAATGCTGATTAAGAGAGAAACAAATTGTGGATAAAGACTAGACTGTACACCCTTCATAGATATTCATGCAAACACAACCTGTTTTTATACAGACTGAAAAATGTACTTTTGTTCATTTCTATACAACAATTTTGCTGTAATAGAACTCTGTTGCTTTCCAACTATATAAAAAAACACTGCTCCTTCCTGCCCTGCTCCTAATAATGCTTTCTCTGAGCTGAGTACAGCATTTCACAATGCTTGCATGTTGGTATGTTAATTTAAGGGACTAAGCCTGGCACCAGTGCTACAAGGGTAAATAATTTAATTCCTGTGAATGTGGTTTGATGTGCAGAAATCTACAACATATGCAGACACATTATTGTAAGGAAGTTGAGATTAAAAAAGCTAAACATATGTTTTTTCTTAGTGTGTTGTTTTAGTTTTCTTGCTGGTGTTACCTCTGCAGGAACTATACTGCAGTAGCAAACAATTAGCAGCAGATGGAGCCAAAGAACTGCATGAATCTTAAACTCCAGCCTCTCTGCACTGAACCTCTACAATCACATTCAGTACAAACACATTTCTATTCAAACCTGGGTTTTATTTATTTTATTTATCATGTCATCATTTGACACATAAACAATACACATTTATATGTTTCATAACAAATAATCCTGAAATATATGTAATTTATTATGTCACCAAATGTTAAAGGTCCAGCGTGTAATACTGAGGAGGATCTATTGTCAGTAATGGCATATAATATTCATAGGTATGTTTTCAATAGTCTATAATCACCTGAAAATAAGAGTCTTTGTGTTTTTGTTACCTCAGAATGAGACGTTTTTATATCTACAGAGGGAGCAGGTCCTCTTCTACAGAGTCCGACATGTTGAACCGCCATGTTTCTACAGTAGGGCCTTTGAAGTTTTTTGATAGTTTTGTGGCCACTGTAGTTTGTACTATATGCTTAGTTGAGACAAAGGTTTCAGTTGGTTGCAATCTGCAACTTCACTACAAGCTACCACTTGACCTTTTTGTACAGAGCTCTCAAAAGTAAATGTGGGAATTTCTTTTTTAGAACTACTTTTGGGTTACCTTGCAATACATTTGCATTCTCTCTGCTCCACAGAGGAAGAGTTAGCTGTATTACAATATAGTATAATGTATTGGTGGTTGAGACATATGTGGCTGCACCCTCAGCTCAGTTATTTACAGTGTGTTATAGCCAGCTGCTGACAGACTGTAGCTGTGATTATAAAGTCATGGAATGACAGTACTTTGGGCAGTGCTGTCACTGTGTACTTTATGGTTATGACTCTGGCTGTGACACATTGATTTATAATGTTATAAAATGTAATGATCCTGACACACAGCTGTATTTTAATTACCAGTTTTCTTACCACCCCTTAACGGTGGTAAGTCAAATATCAATCTGCCAGTTTTAGGTTAACTATATTTATCTTAAGCTAAAGCATTTTGAAAGTATGAAACTTGTGTTACAGTGGAATGTGAATATATCAGAAAGTAGTATTATGTTTGCGAGTGACCTGAGGCATGGCTTCGAGGCAATAAATGTAGGAAAGCTGAACTCAAAAAACTACAGACTGAAGACTGCTCGGTATTGTTGCAGACATCCATATGATGTACAGATACCATACCAGTCGTATCGCTACAAGATGCTGTCCATGCAGTGTCTGCGTATCACAGTCCCTCTTCTCTGATCTTCTAGAAAACTTTCTCGCTTGTGTCCTTTAGCTTTACATGAAGCTATACATATTTCTTTACAATAATTTGTGCATCTTCAACCATGACAAAAACATTTGACATAAATACTCCAAGAATATACACCAATTACTCCCACATCTCGGAAACATTTACTTAACATTCATGGCGATTTCTCGCCATGAATGTTGGAATCTCTGTGCCATGGAATGGTGGTGGAATCTCTGTCGGTTTCTTTTCATGACCGATGGATCGTACAGATTGTCTGCTGAGAGGCGCAGCTTGCTCGGAAAGCTTCCTGGTTCCCGGGGTTTGGCGCGCCTCAGCTGGAACAAAAAAGAAAGAGGGAGCGACCTCGCGGAGCAGGCTGTGACTGTTGGGTGGCGTCACAGTGTCGCGCGACAGTGGGTCTCAAGCGGCAGAGCATACTGGCCTGTAACCCGTCAAGCACGTTGGGCCAACCGACCAAGCTGCGCACTCAGGTCGCGGCGCAGCATTCTTTGTGACCGTGACGTGCTAACAGCTAAAGGTCACGTCAGAATTTTATGTTGCTTTTTACTTAAGTTTAATTTATTTGTTTGTATGTCAAGGTATTGTTGTAGGATAGCAGCGGGATTGGCAGAAAAACTGGGTTATATAATAGCTATAAACTAGCATTTAATTTTAGATTATAATTTTTTTCTCGGGCCGCTATTTTTCCGCCGTCACTCGGTCGGCGCCCTAGGAAGCGCCCTATTGTGCGTTCTGGTTAGGAAGGACTGCCGTAACTGGCAGGTGGTTTCCCCAACCTTTTTTCTTTAAGGCGACCCCTTTTTCGATCATGAGATATTGACAACCCCCTGATTACAGTGATGGATACATCATTCCATGGGATATTTAATATTATGTTCAATGGAACTAACAGTTAACAGGCTTGGGCATAAACTGTACCAAGAACGCCCAAACACGCCTGAACTCAATACTGCAGGAAGTTTTGTGTAAAACCATGGGGAGATTTGGGAAAAAAACAGATTATTTCCCTGGGTTAAAATTGGGGATTCAAGGATATTTTAAAAAACTGTTTTTATGCAATTTTTCTCTTTACACAAATTCAGCTGCTTCTTTCTGGTCCTATTGTTGCTATTACTCTTTACTGTTTTACAGCTTAGCAGAGAGGGAAGGCTTAAGAGTGAGCTTTCGTGTTCAGATATTCAAAAGTTGGACATCGATAAATAAACTTAAAAATAAAATGCTTTTTCTTAATCCCTTGTACAATCAAAAGGCCTGATGACCCCCAGTAAACGCAGTTCTAATGTTTGGACCTATATAGTAACAATCAAGGCGTAAATGGGGCTACCTGTACACTCTTGAATATCAGGGATCGTTTGCCATTGGAAAACGTTGTTGGTGGACAGTAAACAAAAACAAGCTTGTAACAACTGCTTGCATGTTGGGGAGCTCGAGCGGACACACTGCCCCCTGATTGGGTCCAGCCAGTTTCATCACTGGGTATGTTCCAGTTCGGCCACAGCAGCCTGTAATGATCTTCTGTAAATTGTTTCTGAACAAATCATTAATCGAGGAGGTCCGGCGGGGAGCAGCTCCTAACAAAACACTCATCAACAGTTTCTGATAGTTAATTAGTCCTCTGGGACAAAGACAGAGGCCCACTTAATAGACTTGTGTGAGGCATCAGGGAGAAGGCTAATGATGAACCTTCTGGGGACCTGCAGGACCCACATCACTGTCACTGCTCATATGGTATTGATTCGAAGCTTTGGTTGCTGTTTTTACCAACATGCAATGTTTTGTGGTCAACAGCAAAAAATTCATACTAATGTGCAGGACTTTGGGTGATGCGATATTTATTGGGGCTCCCAGGTGAACCGTGACCGTTTCCTCTAGTGCCTTATTTACCATTTGAAAATCATGATTTTAAACAGAAAGACCCCCCATGAAACTTAACGGCGCACACATGCTTTTTGGGTTTTTAAATGGACTCCATGACTTTTCCTCGATAAAACACTATAATGGTCCTTTTCTGGTCCAGTTACTTTGACAGTGATCCTTCTTGTAGCAACGTTTCCAGCAGCGTTAGGACGCAAGTTTGTGGCAATGCACAGCTGCTAGAAAAAACACGCTGGCCATTGAAAGGGGAAAAAAAGGAGTTTGATAAGCTTGCTGGATACAATACTGGATGGATCGGCAAAGGGAACCTGGTTCTCGATTTCCCATCATTAGGTGTATATGCCCTGAACAAGAAAGCTTTCATGTTTTTATTTTCTTAGGAATTGAGATTTTTTTAACTAAAAGACACAGGCAGTTCCTCTACAGAAATCCACCATGCTGGAACTGCCATGTTGAACCACCCATGGTTTTTACAGAGCCCAGAATTGCGACTAACCCAACAACGGCCCTATGACGTTTTTTGGAGTTCCATGCCCAAAGTATTTCTTGTACATGTATCTAAATGTAAAAAATTTTAGACGACTGTGGCTGTGTCAAACCTTGGTGGGCAAAAAGTTTGGGGGAAGAAACCCCTCTATTTAGGATGCTTTTCCGGAGGGTTTGGTTGGCTGGGAAGAACGTGGCCTGACCCTCAGCTACAACCATACAACACCTCTGGGGATGGGAAGTGGGAATGACGCAGCCATGGGGCAGCCAGGTTTCTGTGGGGAAAAGGTTCTTTTCCAGAAAACACGTGTACAGGTTCAGAGAAGGTTGGAAGATAATAGATGGGACAGAGAAGCAGGAGGGAGAAGTGTTGGAATTTAAAGGGATGGAGGAGCGGACCGCAGTGGCAGGGTGCGAGTCTCTTGGGAGAGAGGAGGCTCCCTGTCCGCCCACACTGAACGGCCCTCACTGCAGGCCTTTTATTCTATTAACCTGCTGGCATCACTGAAACACCTGGGGGGAATGCTTTCGTTTTCTTTCGGAGGCTCACCAGGGCCTTTGGGGACACTCATTACAGGGGCCCAGTAATCACACAGGAACCACAGGAGACATCTTGTGTTTCTTATCTTTAGGCATCCTCATTGACATAAGTGTATTCTTGCCAGCCCCTTACCTTAATCTTAACCACAAGGCCAACAACACACCTTAGGCATAAAACTTAAACCTAAACATTCCCCGAACCTCAAGACCAAGGGGTCTAGAACCCTTTGCAGGACAGACCTTTGGAAGAAGTGAGGACGGCTAAAAATGATATATAAGGATGTAGAAGGTTTTTCAGATTATTCCAAGCTACAAAAGCAAGAAGAAAGGCTTGCTGTTCCCCCAGCTCAGTTTCGGAAACCCTTGGGGAACCAGGCTAAGGTGCCACCTGGGTGGGAAGCCCTATTCTAGATCCAGGTGTTTGGTTTGGGTCTGGTTCTGGGCCTACTGTAGAAACATGGCAGTTCAACATGGGACTTTTCCCAGAAGAGGGATCCGCTCCCTCTGTAGGGGGATAAAATGGTCTCATTCTAAGGTAACAAAACTCAACCGAGCCCCGATCTTCTTACTCTTCTCTGCTTTTATTCTTCAGGGTTGATTTACACTAATGAAAACATACGGCATGAAGTTATTGATATTTCCATTGTTGGACAAGAGATCCTCCTCAAGGCTGGAGAGTATACCTGCTTTTTAAACTAGCATTTGCCCTAAGCAGGGATAGCTGCCTGTGTGTATCCTACATTTGTTTGGACGCATTTGCGTCGTTCCTTCAGGCTGTAACACAACAGTTAAACATTAACTATATCCTTCGGTTCAATGTTTAGGCAAACTGTTAGGCGCCGGACCATGAACCGCCAAAGCCCCTACCATTATTTCTTGTGGTTATCTTTCCAACTGTCAGCATATCTGAATAAACAAGTAGGGTCTAACAAGTGGCTTTATTCTGAAGGCTCCGAGCCACCCTGGATTTTGGAGGAACAGGAGACAGAGGCAAGCAAGTGCTGCAAGGATTTTAAGATATTATTCCCCTCGAAACATTCGACCAACAGTGCATGCATGCTTGCTCGCTGAAATCGGTTGGCATGGGTGACGGGGATGTTTCTTCCTCAGCACTGGTGGCAAGAATAACTTCAGATCATTATTTATAAAAGGATTGCCGTATACTACCAATGATGCCATCAGGGCTGGGTAAAATGATATTTCCGCAAAACAAAGATTGCACAATTCTGTATGCGCTACCATTGGCTGTTTAAAGTCTAACTCTCTCTTGGTTGGAAATAATAACTTATTTAAGTCAAACATTCAGTGCAGGCTTGGGAGACCGGAAGCCAGCAGGAGGGGCAGCAGATGCTTACAAATAACTATGCCTGTGGGGCGCAGCGGCATCAGCGTCAGCTGACCCAACACTCACGAGTAAAACATTAAAAGGTGAACACACTCTTTTGTCGACAAAGTCAGAGCATTCATCAAAGGCTCCTGACAAGAGGGACGCGGAAAGAGGGCCACTTCAGGGCTTTTCAACGTTCGAAACCTTATTCAGAGTTGGATCATAAGACCCTTTATTCTTTTTGATAAGATTTTTAAAATTGTAATGGTGAACTTTTATTGGTGAGGAATATGTAAATTGGTCAGTTGGGCCTGCTTATTAGACTGCTAGGGTACCACTGTGTGATCTATGCATGTAGTTTCTGATTTAGGTTACAAAGACAATAGTTACAGGCTGAATACTGTAATCTCTGATTCACTTTTATGTGTATTCACCAACCCTACTTACTGGGAGTATTATAGTTAGCTGTGTGCGTTATAATCTCAACTTGATGATCACTGATGCCGTTTTTGGGGACGGGGGTTTTTAAATATTTTGTGTTTTTACAGAACTGCACTTGCTGGGGGATGGGGAGAATGTAACATGCAGCTTCTCTCCAACAGCCTTCGGTGTTCGGAGGTGGGGTGGAGGCTTCACATAACCACCCGGCTACGGCCTTCCAATGTTCAAGTTATCCTGGGGCTCTGTTAACTTCATATGGTAATCCTGTTGGCGGGACATGGCGTGGTGGCGTGGTATCCATTTCATAGCAAGAGCCTGCACAAGACCCATGTTTCTATAACTGCTTTTCCAACCTAGGGGTGGCCATGTGATCTGCCTGGCGGGCCAACGGCAAGTGTGCCTCTCGGCTCATCGATGCACTTCTTGATCGAGGCATAAGAAGATCGGCCTACATGCGAACCTATCCAGCTTACTCTGATGCAACACGTTTTTATGGCGTTGCAGTGCAGTACCTTATACATGGCTGCGGCATGGCCTATGGGGACATGGTATCGAAACAACCACAACACAAACACACGATTCAAAGTGTTCATCATATTTTACGTGTACCTGTCACTTGTCATGTCAAGAATAGATGTTTTTCTGGCGTGGCCTGTATTATTACTGAGGTCTTTAACGGATAGTTAGTGAAAATAGTGAATCAGTTGGGTTATGGGGAAAAGACCTTGGCCATTTGCTGCGCCTGATCAGACCCCTTCTTATCGTTCGCCAAGCTCTTCAGTCTGTGTTCAAGGAATGGAGAGGTATTTGCTTTATAAAGGAACCCTCTTCTTAGTTAATAACCTTGGGAGTTTCAAATAATTTAATTTATTACGTTGTGATACATACCCAAATACCTTAAATAAAAAAACATATTATAAAAAATCAAATAATTTCACCTTAATCTAACCATAAGAATACCCTCTAAAATCAACGATAACACATATGCCAAGAACATGGCATACATCACGATAACACAATGATAACCAACGGACAACTTTTGGCAAAAAGTCACCCACACCAAATTCTATTGTTGCTCAAATTAAGAAGTGACAAAATACTCTGGGCAATAAAAAAGTAGAAGTGCTACATCATTGTTACGGGTTGATAGTAAAAATGTAAGTAAAACAGTAACAGGCTCTGACATAGTACAACCATCAACGAAATATAAAAGAAAAAAGGTTAATTTTTTCTTATATGCTTAGCAAGCTCGCTGGCCAGTAATAATTTACTCGGTAAAACACTTTACAGAGGAAAGTCTCAAATACAAGTGATATTTCAGCCACTAAATATGAGACACAACAAAAGGGTGACCAAGATCAGAATGTAAAACGGATACATTGGTGGGTGGTAAATGTATTAGTTCGGTAATACATTATTTACGTAAAAATATGTTCCTTACATTCTTTCTAT
>NW_023339763.1:549867-561225 GCF_004916995.1 Morone saxatilis | reverse complement strand
TATCATAGGATTAAATCCATATCATGATGTAGTTTAAATGAATGTTAGCATCCTAATAATATACAAAAAATAAACTTTTATAACATATTTTAACAGTTAGTGAAACATTCTGAGCAACAAAACCTAACCCTACACTATTAATCAAATAATATAACAACATAAACAAATAAGGTTTAAATTCACCCCAAGTGATAGATTAATAATATTCTACTTCACACTAATATCACACTTCATTCACAATGCAATCTTTCGGCCTTCTTGCTCTTGGCTCTTCTTTTTCTGGCGCTTTCGAAAGTGCGCCAGATGCTTTTTACCGTTTCATTTTCCATGGACTTACCGTCGCACGCGATCGACGACTTGCATAAGTGTGCGCAGCATGTTGTGGATTGGTAATGTGTATTGTTGTAGATAGAGGGATGGCAAAAACTGTTATATAATAGCTATAAATAGACATTATAATTTTAATTATAATTTTTTTCTCGCCGCATATTTGGCCGCTCACTCGGTGGCGCCCTAGGCAAGCGCCTATGTCGTCTGTAGGAAGGACTGCCACTGGCAGTGGTTCCCAACCTTTTTCTTTAAGGGACCCCTTTTCTATCATTGAGTATATTGACAACCCCTGATTAAGTGATATAATAATTCATGGATATTTAATATTATGTTCAATGAATAACAGTAACAGCTGATAAACTGTACAATGAACCCAAACAGTGAACTCAATATCTGCAGGAAGTTTGTGTAAAACCAGAGATTTGGAAAAAAACAGATTATTTCCTGTGAAAATTGATCAAAGATATTTTAAAAAACTTTTTATGCAATTCTCTTTAACAAATTCAGTGCTTTCTTTTCTTGTCCTATTGTTCTATTAGCTCTTTACTGTTTTAACAGGCTTAGCAGAGAGGGAAGGCTTAAGAGTGTAGCTTGTGTTCAGATATTCAAAGTTGAATGATAATATAAACTTTAAAAATAAAATGTTTTCTTAAATCCCTTACAATCAAGAAGGCCTGATGACCCCCAGTAAACCAGTCTAATGTGGGATATATAGTAACAATAAGGTAAATGGGCTACCTGTACACTCTTGAATATCAGATGTTTGCATTGGAAAACGTTGTTGTGAACAGTAAACAAAAACAGTTGTAACAACTGTTGCATGTTGGGAGCTCAGGGACTACACTGCCCCCTGATGGTCCACCAGTTTCATCACTGTATGTTCCAGTTGCCACAGCAGCCTGTAATGACTTCTGTAAATGTTTCTGAAACAAATCATTAATGAGATCCGCTGTGAGCAGCTCCCTAACAAAACACTCATCAACAGTTTCTGATAGTAATTAGTCCTCTGGGAGCAAAGACAGAGGCCCACTAATAGATGTTTATCAGAGATCAGAGAAGCTAATGAAACCTTCTGGGACCTGCAGGGACCCACATCACTGTCACTGTCAATGTATGATGAAGCTTTGGTTGCTGTTTTACCAACATGCAATGTTTTGGTCAACAGCAAAAAATTCTACTAATGGTCAGACTTTGGTGATGGATATTTATGGTCCCAGGTGAACCGTGACCTTTCCTCTAGTGCCCTTATTTACCATTTGAACATATCATGATTTAACAGAAAGACCCCCATGAAACTTAACGAGCGCACACATGTTTTTGGTTTTAATGACTCCATGACTTTTCCTCGATAAAACACATAATGGTCCTTCTGTCCAGGTACTTTGACATGACTCCTTCTTGTAGCAACTTTCCAGCAGCGTAGACGCAAGTTTGTGGTCAATGCACAACTGCTAGAAAAACACGCTGGCCTTGAAAGGAAAAAAGGAGTTGATAAGCTTGGTGGAATACAATACTGATGGATCGGCCAAAGGGGGAACTGGTTCTCGATTCCCATCATTAGGTGTATATGCCCCTGAAAACAAGAAGCTTTATGTTTTTATTTTCTTAGAATGAGATTTTTTTAACTAAAGACACAGCAGTTCCTCTACAGAATCCACCATGCTGAACTGCCATGTTGAACCACCATGTTTTTACAGTAGCCCAGAATGGACTAACCCAACAAGGCCTATGACGTTTTTGAGTTCCATGCCCAAAGTATTTTCTTGTAATGCTACTAAATGTAAAAATATTTTAGACGACTGTGTGTGTCAAACCTTGTGGCAAAAGTTTGGGGAAGAACCCCTCTATTTAGGATGCTTTTCCGAGTTTGGTGTGGAAGAACGTGGCCTGACCTCAGTACAACCATACAACACCTCTGGGATGAAGTGGAATGACGAGCCATGCCAGCCAGGTTTCTGGGGAAAAGTCTTTCCAGAACAAACACGTGTACAGGTTCAGAGAAGGTTGAGATAATAAGATGGACAGAGGAAGCAGAGGGAGAAGTGTGAATTTAAAGAGAGAGGACCAGTGAGCAGGGTGGAGTCTCTTGAGAGAGAGCTCCCTGTCCGCACACTGAACGCCTCACTGCAGCTTTTAATTCTATTAACCTGCTGGTCACTGAAACACCTGGGAGCTCACAGGCCTTTGGGACACTCATTACAGCCCAGTAATCACACAGGAACCACAGAGACATCTTTGTGTTTCTATCTTAGGATCCTCATTGACATAATGTATTCTGCAGCCCCTTACCCTAATCTTAACCATCAATGCCAACAACAACCCTTAGCATAAACCTAAACCTAAACATTCCCCGAACCTCAAGACCAAGTCTAAACCTTCAGACAGACCTTTGAAGAAGTGAGGACCGGCTAAAAATGATATAATAAGATGTAGAAGGTTTTTCAGATTATTCCAAGTACAAAGCAAGAGAAAGCTTTTCCCCCAGCTCAGTGAAAACCCTTGGAACCAGGTAAGGGTGCCACCTGGTGGAAGCCCTATCTAGATCCAGTGTTGGTTTGTCTGTTCTGGGCTACTGTAGAAACATGGCAGTTCAACATGGCGGACTTTCCCAGAAGAGGATCCGCTCCCTCTGTAGATAAAAATGTCTCATTCTAAGGTAACAAAAACTCAACGATTCTTATCTTCAGGTGATTATACACTAATGAAAACATACGGATGAATATTATATTCCATTTTGGACAAGAGATCCTCCTAAGGCTGGAGATATACCTGCTTTTAACTATGCATTTGCCTAGCAGGATAGCTGCCTTGTGTATCCTACATTTGTTTGGACCATTGGTCGTCCTCAGGCCTTAACACAACAGTTAAACATTAACTATATCTTCGGCTTCAATGTTAGAAACTGTTTAGGCGCCGACCATGAACCGCAAAGCCCCCTACCATTATTTCTTGGTATCTTTCCACTGTCAGCTATCGAATAAACAAGTAGGTCTAACAAGTGGCTTTATTCTGAAGCTCGAGCACCCTGATTTGAGAACAGAGACAGAGCAGCAAGTGTGCAAGATTTTAAGAATATCCCCTCGAAACATCGACCAACAGTGATGATGTTGCTCGCTGAAATGGTTGCATGTGACGAGTGTTTCTTCCTCAGCCACTGGTGGCAAGAATAACTTCAGATCATTATTATAAAGATTGCCGTATACTACCATATGATCACTCAGGTGGTAAAATGATATTCCGAAAACAAAGATTGCACAATTCTGTATGGCTACCATTGTGTTTAAAGTCTAACTCTCTCTTGTTGAAATAAATAACTTATTTAAAGTCAAACATTCAGTCAGCTTGAGACCCGAGCAGCAGAGGGCAGCAGATGTTACAAATAACTATGCTGTGGGCAGGGATCAGCGTCACTGACCAACACTCACAGTAAAATCATTAAAAGTGAACACACTCTTGTCGACAAGTCAGAGCATCATCAAAGCTCTGACAAGAGGACGGAAGAGGGCACTTCAGGCTTTTCACTCGAACCTTTTCAGAGTTGTGATCACTAGACCTTTATTTTCTTTTTATGTGAACTTTTGGTGAAATATTAAATTGTCAGTTGCCTGTTTTACTGTAGGTACCACTGTGTGATCTATTGCATGTAGTTTTGATTTAGGATTTACAAAGACAAATGTTACAGGCTGAATACTGTAATTCTGTTCACATTTATGTGTTTCACAACCCTTTACTGGAGTTTATAGTAGTGTGTGGTTATAATCTCAAATGATGATCACTGATGCCTGTTTGGACGGTTTTTAAATATTTGTGTTTTACAGAACTGCACTGCTGTGGATGGAGAATGTAACAATGGCAGCTCCTCTCCAACAGCCTATCGTGTTCGAGCTGGAGGGCTTCCACATACCACCCGGCTACGGCTCTTCCCTGTTTATCCTGGCTCTGTTTAACTTCATGGTAATCCTGTTGGGGAATGGCGTGGTGGCGTGTATCATTGTCATAGACAAGAGCCTGCACAGACCCATGTTTATAATGCTTTTCAACCTGGTGGCATGTGATCTGCTGGGGGCCACGGCAGTGCTGCCTCGCCTCATGATGCACTTCTTGATGGGGCATAAGAAGATCGCCTACATCCCGGCCCTCATCCAGGCCTTCTCTGTGCACACGTATGGCGTTGCAGTGCAGACTATACTGGGTGCGATGGCCTATGACAGGTATCGAAACACCACAACACAAACACACTGATTCAAGTGGTTCTATTACTGTCCTGTCACTGTCATGTCAAGATAGATGTTTTTGGTGCTGTATTTTACTGGGTCTTTAAATGTTATGAAATATAATCAGTGGGTTATGGAAAGACCTTGCATGCTGCTGTCACCCCCTTTCTTTCTTCCCAAGTCTTCAGTCTGTGTTCAGGGATGAGAGGTATTTCTTATAAAGAACACCTCTTTAGTAAAACCTTGAGTTTCAAACTTATTTATTTTTAAGTTGTGTCTCCCATCCTTAATAAAACTTTTTATATTTATTCACCTTTAACCTAAAATACACTTAAATAGTACATATGCCAGAACTGGCCTTACAATGTAAAACAATTGGCAAAAGTACACACATTCTTTGCTCAATTAGAAGTACAAAATACTCTGATAAAAGTAGAAGTGCTAATTCTTTAGTGAAGTAAAGTAAGTAAAAGTACAGGCTCTGAAATGTACTCAACGTATAAAAGGAAAAGGTAATTTTTATGCTGGCGAAGCTGCTGCCAGTTAATTACTGTAAATTTACAGAGGAAAGTCTTACAGTGTATGTTCAGCATAATATGGAGCAAAGGTGCCAGATCAGGATGTAAAGGTTTGGGTGTATGTATGTTGGATATACATTTTTACCGTTTGATAATTAACAAATTTACCTACAACAACAATGAATTAAAATGTTAAAAACAATATTTTTTGTCAAAGCCACAGGGAGCCACTGGAGGTTGTCGAGCCCTGCTTTACTTTAGAAGAAGAAGAAGGAAATGACTGTGTGTCTGACATTTGTGGTACTGGGAAATAGTGGCACAGTGAACTAGCCCAGGTCTGACAGCAATCCACCGTCTCTCCTTTTACCTTTTATGTCTTTACCTGCCTCTGCAGATATGTTGCTGTGTGCGAACCACTCCGGTATCACACCATCATGACCTCAGCTCGACTGCAGTCTTGCTGCACCCTGGCCTGGGTCGTGGCTCTGCTGTGTATCTCCGTGCTCTTTGCCTTTCACATGAACGTCCCATTGTGTGGCAACGTCATCCAACACGTCTACTGCAGCAATCGAGCTATACTGAACCTGGCCTGCTGTCCCACCACCATAAATAATATCTACGGTTAGTGCATTCGTTTAGAGCAGTGGTTCCCAATCCGGGGGTTGGGATCCCCATTAGAGATCATTAAAGCTTCATGGGACCCCCCCAAAGTGTCCTGACATAACTTTTGTTATGAATTGGCGCTTTACAAATAAAACTGAACTGATACTGGACAAAGTAAATTGTCAAATAGAACAATGAGTAGTTTATGTTTAATTGCTGAGACTTATATCATAAAATACACAATTTTGGTAGGTTAACATGATACTTAGGATAATTGTGTTATCTTTTGTGTTTCTAGGTCTTGCCATGACCTGGTCCGTGAAATCAGTTATCTGGCTGATCACTGCCTTTTCTTACTTCAGAATCCTGCTTGCTTCCATAAAACAAGGCAGTGCTGACAGCATCATCCGCAGCAAGGCCTTTCAGACGTGCACACCGCACCTTATTGTGTACGTGTTGTCTGAAATAGCTGCAATGGTCATAATTTTGAGTCAGAGGTTCCCCTCAGTGTCCCCAAACATCAAGAAGTTCTTCAGCATCCTGTTCATCATCGTTCCACCAACCATAAACCCCATTATCTACGGACTGGTCAGTAAAGAGCTACGTGTTAGCATCATCAAGCATTGTAGCTTACAAGTCCGTCACAAATCATAAGAGGGCGTTAATGTCTTTAGATCATTAAAGAGCTGTAGTCCCTGCTCTTTCACTATACATCTTATCTGTGTCTACTTTCAAATATAAAATATACTGCATATTATCTTTATTTATATTTTTCAGCATGGGCGAGGCTAGCTAGCACTAATATATGTTAAGGACGAAAATGAAAACATCCCCGCTTAGCAAATGGTATCATCCTCTTCTCACCCGCTCCTTCTCCTCTGTACCTGCACCGCTCTGCAGCCCGACCGTCGTCCAGCGTGACACACACAGAGTGAGAATCCATTTAGTTGTAGTGTTGTGAATCAACTAAGTAAGTTGCTCTAAAGCTGTGTCTCACACTTCTTTCCTTTTACCTAGAGTTGTTCCGATTCCGATACCGAAACGCCATATCACTGTATACCAGCAGTGTGTATGAAAACACTCACTCTGGCTTTTTAAATGAATTGTTATTTATTCCTACATTTATATCTGTTATTTTTCAGTTGTGTCTGACTATCAAACTAGACAATAAAAGAAAGTTAAATCTTTTTCTTTTGCTGTATTCATTCATGTTTTACAGAGGATTTAACCTGAACCAGGCTTTGCAACAATAATAATCACATCACATTCATGCAGGCGTAGTAGTATATACCACACACACACACACACACACACAGCAGGTCTATATATATATAGGCTATTTATAACACACAGGTATGAGATGTGTGAAAGATAACTCGTGTGTTACTCTCTCTCTCTCTGTGTTTGTGTGTGTGTGTGTGTGTGTGGCCTGCCAGTGAGCAATGGACATACGACAGTTCTTTAAAAGAAAAAAGACAGATTCAGGTGAGAGACTAGGGACAGGGTCTTGTTTTTTTTCTTCTGAAAAGTGGAGAATACAGCTTCTCTTGTGAAAGGAATTTGTGATTTAAAAAATGATTGTGTTTCTAAGCCCAATAATAATAATAATAATAATAATAATAATAATAATAATAAAGATATTTAAAATGACACGCCTCTGTGTGCCTTTTGATCACATCCTTAGAATCTGTAAATGGTCTCCATAACATTTTGTGACATGACAAACTGACCTCAACTCTCCTGCCTACAATATATTTTGTGGTATGATTGTCAGTGCAAGGAAGAGAGAAAGATGGAGACGGAGAAGAGAGAAAGGAAAGGGAGAGCATGCAGGAAGAACCAGGTGAGAAAACAACAACAATAAATTGACATATAGTGAATAGTGTCAAGCAAAACATAACTACTCATACTCCTATACTAACTTCTTGGCATTAAGTAAGCCTATATTACATTTACTTTTGGTAACATATTATTTTACACCACATTTTTTCATATTAAAGCAGGAGGAAGAAGAACAGGGAGAAGTCATAAGGGATGAGAGGGAATCGACTAGTGAAAGAAATGAAGAGACAGAGGGAGTGCAACATAGAGACCACCAAGCCAAAGCAGCAGGGGACAGAAGAGAGCTGTTCAGACTTAGGGGATAAGGACACAGGTCTAAACAGTTAAAGCTGTCTCAATACCCTCATACTCACAAAAAAGAGTCTTTCAAAGAACAGTGGTTCAAAAGTTTCAAGATGGCACAGAAAAATATCAGAGAAAGATCATCAGTGAATAAAGGAGCAAATATGTATGCCATTATGGCTGATGAGGCCAGGGATGGAAAGACAGAACAGTTGCGCACTCTGGTGTTAGGTACGTGTCTGTTGAGGGTGCCGTCAAAGAAAGGTTTATAGCCCTTACAGAGGTTCCACAGTTTGATGCTACTTCGATAACAGCTGGCAATTGAAAATCAGCAGATAAAGAAGAGACTGATCAGTTGAAAGGTTGGGCACACCCTACAATGGGCAGCTGTCATGAGTGGGGATGTTGGGGGTGTACAAGCCCATTTTTTACAAAAGCACCCTGAGGCATTTATGTGCATTGCTATGCACATGAGTTAAATCTTGTTTTATGCCACACATGCAAAGCTGTCTCTGAAGCCACAGAGTTCTTCAACATGCTGGAAATGTCTCCATTCTTTCTTTAGTGTCTCCCCTTGTAAACCACCATAAGTTTGTAGACACTCAAAAGAAGTTAAGGGTTGCAGCCAATAGAACTTGTGCAGTTGTCAAACTACACGCTGGGGCAGGCCAGCTTCATTCAGTGACTGCAGTGATTGATAATTTCCCTGCTATCACTTGAGTGTCTCTCCACAATCAAGACACATACAGCAGTTGGATTGAACTAGTAAATTCTCCTCAGTGTATTTGCTGATGGTTTTCCACACTCTCCTGTCTGTAACAGCAGGTTTACACAGATACCTACAGAAGGAGGACCACTTGCATGCACAAGCAGTGAATAAAATGCAGTGCTGACACCATGAGCAGAACGCAGTGAATACACTGCTTGCAGATCTGTACTTCCAGAACCAAAGCTATGTGTGAGGCAAACAGATAGCAGATCTATAGAATCATCCTCAGGACAGAGGCGGAAACAAAGAGAATGGATGAAATCGTTGTTGAGTCAAACTTGTCAGGCAGGCAGTGAAACCTGTGCTCTTCAGAGTCTGAAGATCTCAAGAGGAACTTATTGTTTCCTTGTCTGGCGCGAATGATCTGTGAATTGAGAGGCGTTTTCTGGTGTGAATGAGGAAGTGTCAAGGAATGTCAGGCATGCAGTCCAACCTCAGGCCACTTCTTTGTCTGAGACTTCATCTGACAGCAATGGTTTCGCGATTACATATTGACTTATTGAGAGGAAGTGAAAGTTGCAAAAACTTTCTGAAGGCAAGAGGTTGATAGAACTGTAGTTCAGGACATTGCTAGAGTTGGTAAACTCCTAGATTCTGAAATGATCCCTTCATGAAAGCGTTCTGCAGGTTTGCCATTGACAATACCAGTTAGCAGCTGTACATGTGACGTCTTTTAGTGCCTGCGTCGGCTCCATACATGGCTCAGAGCACAGGCCAAAGCAGACTCAGCACCGTAGCTGTGATGTCTATTGAGAAGGAGTTGCTTGAAGAATTGAACTACCAAAGGTTCATTGACAGGTTTGCCAGCCTCAAAATGCGGGAATAGAGAACTCTCCCAAAGTAGAGTGAATGTACCTGCATCGTGAGAAGCCAAATGGGGATCAGGGGGGAAGTACTTTCAAAGATTTCCTCTCTTTCTTTTTTATATCTTTACTTTCTAAGTATTTTTCAAGACTGGGTAAATAATCTGGATTTTTTTTGGACTTTTTGGTTTTACCTCTTTTTTCTTTTTGTTTTGCTATTGATGTGAAGTTGTTTATTATTAATTATTGGAATGACTATATTGTTTTTGAAGTTCAGACAGGTGTGCAACCAAGTAGGTTAGAGATGAGGCATTTGTAAATAATTTACAGAAGATGACTTGCATTTTTGTCCAAGTACCTATTACTGTTCATGACAATAAAAGTTGAACTAATCTAATCTAATGAACTGTTGATACAAAAGAGGCACATGGAGTAACGGTCAGGGAAAGCAGCCTGAGTGAAGGAAGGTTTTGTGTTTGTTAGCAGGTGGGCTCCTGCGTGTGAACTGTCACAAAAAGCTGGTGTTCTGGAAAGGTCTCCAAAAAAAGAAAAAAAACAATCTGGATTTTGGAGTTAGTTGAACCAATGTTAAAATGATAAAGTTATTTTTCAATAGACATATTTTTTGTTTTTGTGTGAAAAAAGGGTCAGTGGTGGTAGTGTGGCTCATTGGGTGCTCAGCACCCCTAAAGCTCTGACCCTAGAATCGCCCCTGGTTAAGATTAAAGAAAGTCCACCACCATTCCCAGTAATCTGCATTAAAGATCAGGTCTCTATCAATCCAACCGAAAGTTTTATTGATTTATTTTGACTGTGGTTGAGGTTGTTTGAGGCGGTTCAGGATGTGAAGTCTTCTCAGCACAGACAATATTAGTTGAGTTTGACAAATGTGAATGTTGAATCATCAGTAGAAAATATGAACAATTCAAAACAATAATAATAATAATAATCTTGAAGCAAACAACTTGTATTTAATTTTCTTTCTGTGCAAGTTATAGAAATGTTTCTGGTCCATCTGACTCTTTGTCTAAATGAGATTTGGGCACATATTCACATATGATGACATGTAAACTTGTTAAAACATGAACACATACCCGCCACTATGGGCGGGCCATACGGGGCCTGGCCCGCCCCCAAAAATGCTTGTGCCCCTCGACTTGAGGCACAGATCTCTTAAAAAAAATTACTTTAATTTTATTTTATATTATCATAGTAGTTCATTTTGTGTTGGAAAATACTAATGTTGCATTCTTTATCATTAAAACATTAAAAATATAAATTAACAATGGTGTGATTTTGTTTGATTGATGGGAATCTACACTGCAACAGCCTATCACGGCCTTACTGAAAAGAAAGTTAGGCTACGTATGTGACGTATATAGCCGTATAACAGTCACCACGCATTTTTGAAAGTGAAGCTGGATGAGTTTTCACCGGCTTACTAGTTCATCATGGATATCCGTAAGTGGTTGAAAAGCCCACCAACAGTCTCCTCTGCCAAATTGGATACAACACCGCCGCCTCCTGATGTTGTCGTTGGAGAAGGAGACCCTGGACGACAGTCTGAGCCTGAGCAATATCTGATGACAGACAGCGGGGTGGGGGGTAAGAGGGGGGTAAGGAGGGGGTAAAGAGAGAAAGGGGATAAGGAGGGTTTAAGGAGAAATTTTCTTGCTGGCTCTGAACTTTCTCTGTAAGGAATTGATTTTGTTCTTCCAGCTGTTGGACTTGCTGTGTCAGGATCTTGTTCTGGTCCCAGCTCTGGTTTTGCTGGTCCAGGTCCTCGAGCTGTCTGTTCTGCAGAGCTCTGAACTCGGGAGCCCCTTCTCGGTTTCACTGAGCCTCGTGGAGAGACTCTCCTCTTTCAGGTCCTTAATTTTCCTCTCCTTCTCCAGTCTGTGTCTCTTCCTCTCCAGGGTCTTCTGGCCACTTTTAACCAAAGACTAAACCTCTCCTGGTGTTGGATGCAGAGCTCCTGGAGGTTCTTCTTCTCCTGC
>NW_023339763.1:549589-549779 GCF_004916995.1 Morone saxatilis | reverse complement strand
TTTGAACCTGGTCTGCCAGGAGTTTTCGCTCTGCAGAAGTTCTTCATCTTTGTGGAGCAGTTGGTTCAGGGCCTCAGTCAGTCTCTGAGAAAGACCCTCGTTCTCCTTGGTCAGGTTCAGGACATGGTTGTCCCTCAGTTGGAGCTGCCGAAGCAGGACCAGCAGAAACTGGAGCAGGACCAGCAGAAAC
>NW_023339763.1:546713-549550 GCF_004916995.1 Morone saxatilis | reverse complement strand
GTTTCTGCTGGTCCTGCTCCAGTTGGAAGATGTGCTGCTTGTAGGATCTGAGGATCTCTGTTACGTCCTCAGTTGCGGGGCCCAGGGGAAAAGAGGAGTAACAATTAATAATTTACCCGGGCATTTAAAGAAGGGCAGGAAACATAGAAATTTGTACCTTTAAACTATTTATTCCAACGTAAATGAGGTCAAAACATAAACACAAAACAACTTCCTGAAAAGAAAAGAGGTGAAAACACATTTAATTAAACAAACCACTAATACAATAAATAAATGATGCTAACGGTAACACACGAGCACCACACAGCTCTGCTTCACACCCGACAGTGACACGACTCTATCTGGTGGTTTTTGGCCCACTGGCCCCGTCTGCTTCTGTCACAGTAGCTTTATAGCAATCGTTCCGATTGCTAAACCACTGCAGGTGTGCCTGACCAGTCGGAGGGGAGGGTGGTACCTGTAAAAGTCTTGCAGCTGTTTTTGACCTCGGCTGCGAACTCCCTCTCCCGGAGCTCCAGCAGACCCTTGAGTCTATTGATTTGCCACTTTAAGTTGTGGATCTTGAAGCAGAACCTCTGCCTTTCAGTCACAGAGCTCTCTCTGTGCTCCGTCACACATGTCAGCTCACTCTGCAGACGGTGGTTGCTCTCCTGAGCATGGTCCAGGTGGGCCTCCAGACGGCAGACATCTGGGGTAGACCTTAAATTCTCAACTTCGTCAGCAAAACGAACCCTTCTCTTCGGTTTATTCATGAGATTTTGTCCAGGATTATTTGCTGGTTTATGTCCGGGATTGTTTGCTGGGACCTCAGTGTTGTTGATCAGGCTTGATCTGATGAAGGTCCTGCTGTATATGAAGGTTGTTTGTGGATCCATTGAACAGTGTTTGCTGTAATTTGTGGTGTCTCTGTGGTGGATCGACTCTTCTGGTACACAGTACTTGTGTGTGCAGTTGAACGAGTTTAGACTCGATTCGATGAAAAAAAATGGTCAAATTAGTATTTTTATTTATGACTCAATTTAAATACTTTATTAAATTATTATGGTTTGTTGACTTTTCTAACCTTTTAACTCAGGTTGTACAGAGTTTACAGATACAAATCATTTCAAGATATTCCAAGAAATTAAATCACAATAAGCAAAAATACTAATTTAACCACTGAAGCATCTAAACTTTGAAGCAGTAAACATTATTATTATTTTTATTGATCAACAGCCTCATCCTGCATCAGAAACCAAACAGCTGGTAGAACAATGAGAATAAACAGTGAATCTGTCAGAAAGAAGAATATTAAGTCTGATTGTTAAAATGATAATAATACAGAATACAGACAGAGGATGTATCAATATATCAAGAAAACTCAACATTCACAGGAAATAATCAAACTTCCTGCAGTTATTAAGTTCATTGTTTGGGTTCATTGATCATTGGAATATACTGAACATATAGTCAGTTCATTCGATAAAAAAGAAGGTTGGGAATATTATTATAACATCAAATAACTATATATTGATTAATTAATTTTTTTTATGTTATACCATGGATTTGATTCTTTCTCTATGTGTGTATTTTGCAAAAACAACAACAGTAATATTCTGTCAGCTGGGCGCCAAAAAAACAGTGAAATAACAGGAAATAACTGAATAACTGGCATATTGCTTACAAATAATGGAATAAACATAATAAATACAATTAATTAGTGTATATTCATTTATGTAATTCATTATCAGCATCCTGTTGTCGAGATTGTTCATATTTTCTCATCTAGTTTTTCCCTGCAGATCTTCAGGTAATGTGCACATGCAATGTCCAGCTGCTTCTGCGGGAAAGTGTTCTTAAACAGCGGAAAGAGTTCAGGGTCAATAAGTTTGAAAGACACCAAGTGCCTGGCTTTCTCAAAGCGAGCCTTTGACTGCTCGACCATTATGTCACAGCACTGTGCGGCTACTGACACATTATCAGTGCAGTGGCTGCAGCTTTGTCCGCATCTGGATGTGGCTGATTGTCGTCTGTAGTCAGCTTGTCCTTCAGTTCAGATGTGGAGCACAAAAAATTCTCCCTAACCCTAACCCTAACCCTCGTTTTGAGAGAATCTGTGATCAGTTTCTGGAGAATGCTGTAGAGAATATTGACATGCATGAGGGCAGAGTGGAAAAAAGATAAAAAGAAAAGAAAGCTAACGTCCCCCAGAAGTGTGGACAGGCCGTGCGCTTGTTGGATTGACACGCTGTCCCAAGACTGATCATCCCGTATTTTTTCAAAACCCACTTTTAAAGTGTCCTGATGGTCAAACACGGTGTGGACGGTGCGGCTTTTAAAGTTCCACCTTGTCTGTCCTGACGCTGGGATCCTCCTGCCACACACTTCATCCAGGACTGCAGTTCTCTTGGGGGACTTGGAGAAAAACGTTGCAAAAGCTGAGACAAAAAATATTCTGACGGGTGTGTGAGATGAGCAGGCCTGTTGCATGATTAGGTTTAACTGTTGGGCATAGCAGTGTGTGCGTCAGGGAACGTTTCCTTTAACCTGGCTTGTAGGCCGATGATGCGCCTAACATACAGTCAAGCAACTCATTTTGGCTGGTCTTGGATGTGTACTTTGCAACCTGTGTGTTTGACAGGTGATCGGCTAATTGGCTGTCTAAAAAAGAGAACTGGTCGATGAGGTCCAGAAACACGCCCTTCTGGAGTGAAGTGGGAGATTTGTCGAACCCCTGCAGGGCAAGCTCGTGTCTCCCACAAAATTTAATACAGTCCACAATCCGTGATAGTGAATGCCTGTTTTTCTTTACCAGCTCGTTGTGTCTCTGTACAGCGATGCAGTGACCCTCATTAAGC
>NW_023339763.1:542170-546688 GCF_004916995.1 Morone saxatilis | reverse complement strand
TTTTAGGCTAGTGGCAGCAACTAGTACTAGCAATATGAAAAAAAAAAAAAAAAAGCATGGCACGCGCTAAAGAGACTTCCCCTGTTGTTACAGAGAGAAAGGTTCCGTGTTCCCTGATACTTTCCGTCAACAGGTGCAGCTGCGCTGCAACAGTTTGATTTTAGTTTTAGCCTTTCTTGTGACGCAAACAGGTTAAATCAGGCCCCGGCCCCCCCGGCGCGGGCCCGCCTGTCCATTAAAGTCTGCTGAGTCCCACTCATAGACGGGGGGGCATAGCCAGTGTGTTTAGCGTGTCCAAATCCCATTGTACTGTCTAAGAAAGGATTTGAATGCTCCTTCATTGTACTGAAACACCCTCTCTGAGCTCTGCAGATGTAATGGGGGGGTTTGTGATGGCTTATTTTGCGGCTACTTTGCAGTGTTAAGCAGAAAAGTGCTGCTGAAGATTGTTTCTCCAGTCCGCTCCTGCAAAAGTGGACATTTGGTGGACTGTTAGGCCGCAGAACTCCATACTGCTGTACATCACCTGCAGGACCTCACCTTTCAAGTTTGCTCTCTGCGATGCATTGGTAATTTCCACTATGCAATGTTCCCAGGCTGCTTCTGCTGGAAAATGTTCTCAAGCAGGCGGAAAAGAGTTCAGGGTTAATCAGTTCGAAAGAGCACCAAGTGCCTGGCTTTCTTAAAGGCGAGCTTTGACTGCTCGACCATTATGTCACAGCACTGTGCGGCTACTGAAACTTTATCAGAGCGCCCACATCCCTGCCCCGGTCTTGCAGCGGGCTACAGCGGGCTTCTTTTGAGAGAATCTGTGGTCTTAGATGTGTAGCTTGGCCACCTGTGTGTTTTAACAGGTGATCGGCTAATTGAGCTGTCTAGAAAAAGAGACTCGTTACTTGGCTGGAGTGAAGTGGGCAATGACAACTTTCTTACGCTATTTCCAATGTGGCCCCCCTCGTGTTGGCTTCATGTGTCCTAAATTTTGTCGGATAAGATGATTTTTAAATCCAAATTCGCTTGTTGGCCTCCAAGCCCTGTCTCACTCCCCAAAAAGCAACATGGGAGAAACAGAAAAGTGAATTCCTAGCTACACTTGCTGTTAGCCAGTCCGTTCGCTGAAACCACGTAACACAAAAGTTACGATTTTGTCGTTTGTCCTTTTGTGTTATTTGAACATCGTTTGGATGATGTGTCCCCAATCTCTTTACTTCCAATTTTTCCTCCAAAGACTTTAAAGAAAATTGATTAGAAAGTAAATAATCCACCTTGTTCATGTTCATGCTAACGCCCGCCATTACTACAGTTGCTCACTTCCCTCTCTCCACGTTCTACTACGAACTAGCCTCACTGTACTGTACAGTTACAGCTCACAGCTACTGCGCTGTGATTGGTCGAAGGTCACTGTACTGTTGCTACTGCGCTGTGATTGGTCGAAGGTCAGTCTTAAATGAATTTAGCCCAAATGGGCAGCATATGAAGGGGTGTCACGACACTGAATCAAAAGTCAATGGAAGCTTACGCTACTGGGCTTGGGCTGAATGAATGTAGTCCGTTCACAGGAAAAACACAAGATATATTATATATCCTGGGTTATATAATATATACATGGCATAACCATAGCAACGACTCGCTGTACGAGCTGCCGGTTTTAAGGGTGTTTTTTTAGCGGGGTATATTTGTTTGCGTCTTAAAAAACGAGAATTTGGAGCCGTCAATAGGAGTAAATTTAAACAGACACGGCTGTTCCTCACATAAATCAGTCATAGACGACTGACAGCAGCATCTTATATGTTCAAAACTGTTCAGGTTGAGTCATTTTATTTTCATTTATATCTGTGAAGGTGAACTAAAGACTCTTGGCCACCAAATTCTAATCAGTTCATCACAGAGTCCAAGTGGACATTTGTCCCAAATTTGAAGAAATTCCCTGGAGGCGTTCCTGAGAAAGAGAGGAGCAACTTGTGACACTGATTGTTAGGGTCATAATTATGGTTGGTTGGTCGATGTGCTCACTTCTCATTGGTCAGATCTTTGGTTTTACTTTAATGTCATACACATGCAGTGTGGTTAGAAGTAACACTGATTATTTAAATGTTACTCAACTAATGTGGTTCTGTTTTAATAATCGTTTAATAGAAGAGCTGTAAGTCACAGCTTCGACCTGCAGGACTGAACTTACTGAACATTTACTGAGCCCCAAACTAACTGATACAATGTCAGATAACCTGAACATCAGCCCTCAGCCTCAGAGGAGCAGAGTAACGAGGGCTAATAACAAGCTAATAACAAAGGTTTGATGATTGAATAACACTAGCGGCTGTAAGTTCAGTTTGTTTTATGTTGGTTTAGTGTCAATGTTGTTGCTGAACTTTCTGTTAGCATGTTGCTAAGTATCCACTGTCTCAGGCTGAAGGATTCTGGACTAATGTTGTGACAGGACAGTCAGAGAAACTGTGAGAACCTTAAACTTCATTTGAAGTTTTATAACTGAACTATGGAGGATGCAGACTTTCTGTGTGGAAATCCAATGTTTCATAACAGATAACGAAAGTTGAAAAGGTTCCAGTAAAATACCAAAATACCAATGGGTCGTTTTCACGTCAAGTGTCTGAAAAACGTAGCTAAGAGTCTTGGTGATAATTGATAATAAATAACACAACACAACTCAGTTTAAGTAAAAATTTACTTTGGGCAAATAGATTTGCATTCATTATCGTTGCACCCTGGGTAATGTCGTAACATTGACGACTGAAAAAAAGGGGTCAGAGACAGAAAATCAACAACCATCATCTCACTGCCGCCTCCAGCTCTCACACTGTCAGAAAAGTTTGCTCCAGTTTTTCATCCGGCTCCTAAATGACCTCCTGTCGACCCCCCGGCCCTTTGGACAATTTCAACATGTCACTGACATGATCAGACGTTAAAAGCAGCTTCTGTGGGGGTTTGGATGAAGGGAAGCAGACTGACATTGTTTCTGAGGATAGCTGATATCATCACATATATTCTTTATGACTGTTATGCATTAAATCTACAATCTGTAACATTTCCTCATTAAATCGTGTGTAAACTGAAGAAATCCTAACCGGACGAAGCTGGTGGTGAAGCCGATGGTGGTGAAGACCTCTGTTCTTATTGTTTGCATTGATTTCTAATATCAGCTTTATATAATTCCATTCAATGCTTCACTAATATGCAACAATAGAGTTTATCAGTTCAGATCTTCACTTGGAGGCTTTTGAAAGCAAATATTATTGTGATTCAATCAGCAGATATTTTACTCTTTGTGGCAAATAAAAAAAACTTCAGTTCAGTCAGAACCATTTTTGTCAAAATATCTTTTATTCCAAAGCAGAATATTNNGACCTCCTTGTCCTTCCACGTGCCTACGTGGAAAACCTTAAGGCAGGGAGAGCACACCTCCCTGCCCTTCCATGTGCATACATGGAAACGTTTAAGACAAAGAGAGCGGCAGCAGAGTTCAGAGTTGATCAACCCTGTAACAACATTAAATAAAATAATTAAAATGACCTGTATGCTAAAAACCTTTACTGATGGGTTAATTATCACCTCTCAGGTTTACTAATGATTAACACAAAACTCATTAAAGAACAATTCATTCAATATATCTGTTTACAGTAACGTTAGCTTTGTGTTAGCGCTGTGTCATCCTTATTTAGACACTTAATGTTGTTAATAGTATTTACTGTGTAAAAGCAGTGTGTCTGTGTGTATTTTCTATGACGTGTTATTGACTCTTTTATTTTCTCAGGCCTCGAACAAAAAATAATGTTTTTATTAAGTTGAAAATCTCATTATTTTTGCTCTGTGCTGTAACTGCTGTAGTCGGCTCCACTGCAGCTCAGCAAAAGACCTTAAATATGTGAGTAAGTAAGTTTACTAAACAATAGAAAAGGTTGGGAACTGCTGCACTACAGGACCAAATGTGGATTAATCTCCGCCACTGAAAATAGTCCCTGACAAATGCATTTCATTGCACAGCTATTGGGAATATGTGTGTGCGTGTGTAAAAATCTCCATTACAACTGAAAGTCTATGAGAGATGAGAGTCTCGGGAGGAAGTTAATAGCTTTAAACCTGCAGAACAGATAAAAGAGACAGAAAAGCAGCCCTCTTTCAAGATTATCTTTATTAATAAAATAAAAACAAAATTACTACTACTATCTCTAAAAGCTTGGGTATTTACTGTGGCCATTTTGTATAATGACTTCTTTTTCTAACAGGACTCAAAAATATATCAATATTATGCATAGAACTGATTTGAGTTAATCCAATTTATTATATTATGTTAAAGACTGTGGCTAAATGCAAATGCCAGTGCTGCTAAAGCAAGTTATTTCCCAGTGTGCCACACAAAAATACATTGGCATCAATTAGTAAATCCAGCATTTAGATTGTTAATCTATTACAAAAGCTCTGACATCAGTGTAGATGGTCTCTGCATTTCTTGCACTTCTTCTCCCAGATTTGCCAGCTTTCTTCCTGGTAAAGTCTGGTCTA
>NW_023339763.1:541556-542068 GCF_004916995.1 Morone saxatilis | reverse complement strand
CTTACCTGCTGACTTTGCTGATCACCACTGGCTGTTGCAGCATTTGTTTGCAGAGAGACAGCAGCTGTATTAGAAAGTACATAAAAATATATACATAAAAAAATAATAAAGAATAATTCTTTGGGTTACACTTTATTGAAGCTGAATAACCGTAGGTTGATTTATATACAAATTTATATACAGAATGTGAATCAAAGATGTTAAATCACGGTTTAATAGATCGATCGGTTAATGTCTCTTACCATTACAACAATCACAGGATTTTTTCACAATGGCATAAACAAGGAAGGCTATAACAATCAGATTTATAGCCAGAGCAGCACACACCAGATAGAGAATTGTGTTTTCTTTCTGTGAATCACACGGACCGACAACTGAAACATTAAATGAACAAATAATTAAAGTTCAGAAAAGTAATAAATAGTTTATATTATTAGATGAGTTTATGTTGGCAAGAGGATGATAATTTAACAATTATATAAAAAACACACTTACCTTCAGTGTCCAGTTTT
>NW_023339763.1:538574-541531 GCF_004916995.1 Morone saxatilis | reverse complement strand
ATTGATGACTTAGTATGGTTTATAAAGTTCAGACCAAGTGTGCAACCAAGTACATTAGAGATGGATTGTAAATAATTTACAGAAATGACTTCCATTTTGTTTCCAGTACTTTGTTACTTTGTTCAATACAAAAAGTTCAATCAATCTAATCTAATCGAATCTAATGACTGTTGATACAAAAGGAGGCACATGGAGTTAAACGTCAGAAGAAAACCAGCTGAGTGAAAAGGTTTTGTTTTGTTTTTGTTACAGGGGCTGTGTGTGTGACTGTCCACAATAATAGCGTGTTCTGGAAAGGTCTCCAAAAAAGCAAAAAAGCAAAAAAACATTCTGGATTTTGGAGTTATTGTAACCAAATGTTAAAATGCTAAAGTTAATTTTCAATAGAACATACTTTTTGTTTTTGCTGTGAAAAAGGTTGGTGGGCAGGGGCTCATTGGGCTTCATGTATAGTTTAGTAAAACCCTTGTGATGACACCCATGTCTGTGATGCATTTATGCAACACTAAAACTAATTTTTGCATTACAGTTTATTACTGCTGGTGGTCCACTCCATATTGCACAGTGTGACTTGTGTATGATTATCTTGCAGCAATTCTGCATAACTTTTTGCAAAAGAAGGATCCAGTCTCACAATAACAGAGAAAACAGTATGACGCCATGCTGAAAAACTGTCCTCAAAAGTTCATGGCTGACTTGGGCTCATGATGTCCTTTAATGACTGGACTTCTTGCTGAATGCTCGAGAGCACAGCCTCTAAAGTTTGCATCAGATACACTCAAATTGCAGTAGTCACTTTCAATTCAGAGCAGAGTCATATTTCTTGCTGTTTTGTGTCTAACGCTGACAGACAAACATCACACATACACTAAAAGCAATGCAATTAAAAGACATTTTAAGAAATTGATTGTCAAAGACATTTTGACAATCATTGACCATGATCATTTGGCACCCAATGCAAAAAAAATCTCGCATTTTTGTGTACGCATGACCAGGGAATAAAACAAGCTTCACATCAAGAGCAAAAAACAAAAAGAAAAAAAAGAAGGTAGAACCAAAAAGTCCAAAGAAATCCAGATTATTTACCCAGGTCTTGAAAATACTTAGAAAGTAAAGATATAAAAAAAGAAAGAGAGGGAAATCTTTGTAAGTACTTCCCCTGAATCCCCATTTGGCTCTTCCATGTATGCAGGTAATACACTCTACTTTGGGAGAGTTAATCTATGTCGCCGCACTTTGAGGGTGGCAAACCTGTCAATGAGCCTTTGGTGTTCAATTCTTTCAAGCAACTCCTTCTCAATAGACATCACAGCTAGGTGCTGGAGTCTGCTTTGGCCTGTGGTCCTCCTGAGCATTTGAATGAGAGTCGACGCAAGACTAAAAGAACCGCTCACACGTACAGCTAGCTAACGTATTTCAAGGCAACCTGCGTAAACAGTTTCAGTGAAGGGAAACATTTAGAATCATAGGAGTTATGACACTGATGAGCATCGTCCTGAATCGTACCGCCTCAACTTTGCGCTTCAAAAAGTTTTTTGATAACTATTCATTCCTCTCGACATTAAGTCTCAAATATGGTAAATGCAGACGCAGTGCTTCAGATGGAGGCTCCAGAAATAGACCCATAATATATATAGACCTGCTGTGTGTGTGTGTGTGTGTGTGTGTAGTATATACTACTACGCCTGCATGAATGTGATGTGATTATTATTGTTGCAAAGCCTGATCCAGGTTAAATCCTCTGTAAAACATGAATTAATACAGCAAAAGAAAAACATTTAACTTTATTTCTAGTTTGATAGTCAGACACAACTGAAAAATATCAGATATAAATCTAAGAATAAATAACAATTCATTTAAAAAGCCACATTGTTGATATGTCGTTTGTTTTCACTCGGTCCTAACGCCGCACCACTGGCAGGGCTTCATGTTTCCATCACTCCCGATTGTTAAAATGAGTCTCAAAGTAACGATAAACTTTAACAACAGAGACACACGTACGCACTACACAGGTACGCAGTTTATTTGTCGCGCTGCTGTTTTTGTTTAATAAACGGACCGCTCCAGTACTCACCGATATGGTATCGGAATCGGAACAACTCTCTGTAAAAGGAAAGAAGTGTGAGACACAGCTTTGGAGCAACTCTACACAACACTACAACTAAACGGATTCTCAGTCTGCGTGTGTGTGGCGCTGGACGACGGTCGGGCTGCGGAGCGGTGCAGCTACAGAGGAGAATTTACGACAACCAGGTCAATACAATACCTCTTCAATCCACCCCGTCAACATACTACCATCTCTGTACGTGCACCAACAATCAGATCAGGACACCAAATATACAAAACAACCCACAATTAAACAAAAACGTACCGTCGTCACGCAACACACGCAGGACTGGACGAACTCCGCTTTTAGTTGTAGTGGTTGTGTAGATTCCCAAAGCCCGCCTGTCATCACAACTTCTCATTCTCTTTATAGCAGAAAGAGTGGTTTCCCGATCCAGATACACTACTATCGCGGTGCCAGTACTGGGAGCGGTTCCGTTAAATATGAATAATAAAACAAAAAACACCGTCAAAAGCACAGGCGTACAAACCCAGTAAACACCGAAAAATGTCGATACCTGCCTGAATAAGCTGCGTTACGAGTGGCCTCTGGTTGTTAAGTTTATTGTTAACTTTGAGACTCAGTTGTTAAACAATCTAAGTGCGGCAGAAAACCGCTCGTATGAAACGACTAGTAATGCACACTAGACACAGAATGTTGCGGCCGTTAAGGGGACAATGAACCGACGATGACAAATGACAAACGACATTATCAGAGAACAATGTGCCTCCTATTAAAATCCGATACAGTTGTAGTTATATTACTAACCATATAAAGATATTATACCCCAATATCTGATAAATATTCAAGTATGTGATGTCATGGCACATCCAATCAAAGACGTAAGCAA
>NW_023339763.1:537843-538549 GCF_004916995.1 Morone saxatilis | reverse complement strand
GCTAAGCGGGGATGTTTTCATTTTTGTCCTTAACATATACATTTTAAACCAAAAACTACGGAGTATGTTTTGGACATTATTTAACCTTATCATAATATAAATTCTACTTGATTTGAAATCTTATTTACTGGCTCTGGCTAAATTAATGTTATGGTTAGAGAAAAACTGTAGCTCTGCACCACTAAGGCCGCTGCAGAACAGATCAGTTTTGGTGAGAACAGCCAAGCACACCAAAGTGAGCTAATGAGGAGTGTCCCAAAAACGCTGACCACCACTGGAAGCAAGTGCTGTCCTCTATTGTCAAAAGAACTACTGGAAAATGTCCTGGAGAAGTCCCCACTCTTGTTAAAAAATTATTTTCTTAAAAAGAGTGGGAACCCTGCATGTGACTTGACTTGCCCAAGAAAAGATGACTTTGGACTTGCTTGAGACTTACCAAATTACTTGCAGTACATGTCTTCTAACACAAGACAAACCCAGTGACAGTTGGTGTAGTGCTGCCCTCAGCCCACTTATCTTACTGTGCAGATGTATAGAGGCAATGCTCTCTTTTTTAAACCATTTCCTTAAGGTCACCATAGTCAGATATGTTCCAATCATTCACATAGAAGTAAAGCATGCTGCGTCAAGTAAAAGAGCTGAATAATAGATCATAGATAGATATAGATAGTTAGATAGACTTTATTAATCCCTGAAGGGAAATTGG
>NW_023339763.1:535353-537818 GCF_004916995.1 Morone saxatilis | reverse complement strand
AACAATTAGTTTGGCTGCTGAAGTAGAATCAGTCGTGAAATGGAAGTTCTCTGACTCACACAACTCATGAGAGGATCTCTCTCTCCGTCAGTCCCCCCACTCCCTCTCGTTTCATTCTCCAGCTCTCAAACTCTCTAACCACCGTCTCTCTGTTGGGGCAGCTCTTCTCTTCAAACTGGAAGCTGAATGTTGTGGGCAGTGAATTGATCCGTGTGTGTGTGTGTCAGGTTTCCATGAAAGTCCTCACACACCCTCGATCCTGCTCATTCTGAATTTACCTCGTACGGGAGCGAACTTGACGAGCTGTTAAACAGACTCCTCACATAAAGATGTTTCTCCAAAAGAGAAGATGTAGAATGCTGAGTTGAAACATCAGGGCTCTGTTCCAGTAAGCAGGTTTAACAAAGTAGAAAAATGTTGATTTAATTACAAATACATTTTATAATCATATTCAGACACTTCCAGTAGTGTCCGTAATGGGGTTGAAGACTAATATTGCCCACACCATAAAACAATGACCAATAATAGTAGAGATTTGATACCTGAGATGGGAATTTATGTTTTTCTGGAAGTTGAATATGTAGTTAATGTTATGGGGTGTTCAGAAAAGTCATACATTTGGTCAAAAATCTGAAATTGTCAAAGTCCAAATCACACCCCATTCGTGGAATGACCCTCCATATCAGCAACCAGCCAGAAAGGTGACGTGTTCATTCAGCACTGCACAGACCTCAGCTGCCTCTTTCAGCCTCTTTACGTTAAAGGATTGATTTATAGTCCTTATTGATCAAATGAATGATTTTGAACCCGTACCTGCTGTGGAAACTTACTCATTTTTTCCTGTGAGGGAAAATTACCGCCTGTATGCGAGCGATCACTCTGACTCTTAGAGGTCTCCTCCCCCATTCTTCACTTATTTGTGCAGTGACAATGAAGTTGAATCTAATCTAAAGAAGACAACATGAAGAATTATTTATAGATAAAATCATCAGTCAGTCGCCAACTATCAACATATTAGCCATTTATAACACACACAGAGCCAATCTACCTGGCAGGCTGTACCACTAATCTGAACTAATATAACCTCTCTCTCTCTCTCTCTCTCTCTCTGTCTTAGACTTTTATAACTTTTCATCTGAGCAGGATTGTCAGGTGAAGTCCACACGTGTCTCTTTTTACCAATAAGACTATGTGTTTTGAGCTCTCAGTGCTGAACTTATTATTAATGGATATAAGCACCTTACATGAAATCAATTTGATGATTTCAACAAAACACTTGAAAGTTCTGTTTGTTTGCTTGATGCCTTCATGTTCTGTGTCACATTTTGTATTTCTTACAGCTGAAATACCAAAAGTATGAGCTGATAACTGGTTATTTAATGAGCAGAACATGAATCAAAAATAGTTCTGATAATCAATTAAATGTTTGTTCATTTCTCAAGTGATTCTCTCTGGAAGCGTTCAAGTGTTGGACGAACGTCATCATCCCAGCTTCACAGCGCGGTAAACAACAGAGTGATGAGTCATTGTACTCACTGATTTCACAGCCTTACTGCCAATTATCAGCTCGTCAATAACTGATATATGAGATGATCTCATCTCTATCTATAATTGTGATGTAAAACAATTCTACTAAACGTGTGTACATGTGTTGTTTTTTTGGTTTATAATCTATAATGAACACCTCCTTCATTTACTTTAACTGTGTGTGTGTGTTTATTTTCACTTTCAGTTGCTACATTTTGCAGCAGGGTAGGAACAACTCAAGTCACTGTGACCTCACGAAAAAAAAAAAGAATGACCATATTTCACAATTGGTGACAGTTTTGACTCAAAGGTCAAAGGTCACTGTGACCTCAAAGTAGAGTTTTAGTCATAATTTAAGAATGAACTGTGACGACAGAATGAGTAAACAACAAGTAGCATCGTACGGGTTTCCATCTCATCCAATAGACATACAGCAGAACAAAAACAACAAGAGGGGTCAAATAAATTTGATTTATATATCCCTACCTCCAAAATAAAAAATGTGCCTCAAGGGGCTTCACAGTATGTACAGCAAACAACACCCTATATCCTTAGGCCCTTGACTGGGATGAGGAACAACTCCCAATAATAGAAGAAGCAACAGGAAGAGCAATGGAGTGTCCAGTTCCACCCTGACCACAGAGCTGGCCTTCCTTACCAGCTTGTTAAGTCTGCTGGCCTCACCCCAGCACACCACAGCAAAGAACAGAGTGCTGGCTACAGACCGGTAGATCTGCAGGAGGCTGTTAGACAAACTGAAGGAGTCACCTCAAGAAGAACAGTCTTCTTCTGCCTTCAGTTTTGTGATATAGTGATTATGATGATAGTGAACCTCCATTTCAACCAAGAAATACAATAAATACATTTTATTGATTTAATTCTGGTTTACTCCATCATCAGTCACTTGCAGGTGCAAAAAGTTAGGACAATTCCAAGGG
>NW_023339763.1:531057-535253 GCF_004916995.1 Morone saxatilis | reverse complement strand
TGTCTAATTTTTGTAATATTATGTAAATGAAAGAAGGCAGTCCTAGAGATCTGCTTTATGTGGGAATTAAATGACAAGTCCTGATCAAAGATAACTCCAAGATTCCTAACAGTGGCACTAGAGGCCAAGGTAATCTTATAAAAATATCCAAAAACATTTTACTCTTTATGCCACAGGAGACACACTGATGATGCTGGATGCTGAGTCAGCGGTTGCCAGGTAATGGCTGACATGTGACGCTGCAGCTAAACCAGCGTGATGAATAAAAGTGTCTGTTGTTTCTGTTCTGGTCCGGGATGGAGGGCGGCTCATGGTGCACAAGGTAATGCTAACAAAGACACCTTACTCTATCCTCTGCAGCTGGAAATAGCATTTTTATAAATGTAATTTAACAATATTTGGCTGCAGCAGAAACATGAATGTCTCCTTCCTTTGCTCAAGCATTTTACACAGTTACTGAAAGGATAGACTTACTATGTGGAAAAGTTAAGAAGCGTTTACATTTGCACTCTATACTTGCTATTTTCAAGTTACTCTTATTAGGCTGGTGACTCGTCCACATTTGAGGACTGTTTCTTAAATGTTTCTTAACTAGTCTGTAACTGCTGCAGGTCTGCACTGATCTGAACAATCTCTGTTTTTCCCAAATTTAAAATATAACTGGAAATAATTGTGAGACTGAAGGTGATGGGGTTTTCACCCTCAGGTCTGAATTCACCACCTGAAGAACTGAGGCTGTTTCCATCTTGTCTTATCTGTTAACAATTATTATTGTTATTGATTTTTCTATTATATTATTGTTTAGTATTTTATTTTCCTATTATTTTAATTTTGATTGATTGATGTTCTTTTCTTTATTGCAGTCCTGAAACGCTTTAATCTGGGTTCAACCACATAAAGCAACTTTGTTTTGAAAAGTGCTGTGTGTATATATATATGATATATTTTATTATTATTATTATTATTATTATTATTATTATTTTGTGGACAGAAACTGCTGTGGCACTAAAAACAGAGTCAACAGACTTCTGTGACTTATACTTTGTGTATTTTAAAGTGGGGTTGTACCCAGTAGTTAATTTCACTTTTCATCACGTTACTGGGAATAAAAGTCAAAGGGAGCAGATACTAGATACTTATACTAAGGAGGCAGCTCACTGAGCAGTAATGCTTTGAATCTGTAAGTGCAGGATAAAGTCCTTAGTGTCGATTATTGTTGTTATGCAGTTGCACCGTTATTGTGACACCTGTGGTTTAATACTACAGGGCACATCATTCTGAGTTTGCAGCTCTTCCTCTAACAGCTCACCAGTCGAACAGTCCTTCTCTGGTACTGCCTGATTTTTCACTGTAGGTAATACACTGAATGTGGAGAGGTACCTCATACAACCCCACTTCAAAATAGCTGAATTGTCCCTTTAACTGATTGCAGAAACACTGATTTCTACTAACACCGATGTATTAGTGTATATGTGTGTTTGTATTAGATTGAAAATAACGTCTGGCTAATACCCGATCTGCTTAATAATGTCGGTATCAGCCCTGATACCAATCTCGTGGATCAGATCGATGACTCTGTGCAGTGCAGCTGTCGTTCAAGCAAGAATTTATTTATATTATCACATCATTGGCTGTCCACACCAAGAATGATAATAACTGTAAATGTAACTTTTTAAAAGTCGTTCTAACCAGCCACAATATTACAATATGGATCACCTTCAGATCGATTTGATGAACATTACATACATTGTGGTATACAACTTATTTAACCCGTATATAACATAATAGGCTGAAAAGACCAATAGTTTTAGCACTGAACCAATCAGCACTCTGAGGTTCATCAGAAGTTACCTGAAGTTCTTACTGACGATGTTGGATTCTACTAACTCCCCTCATCTTTGAAGAACTTTGTAAATTTGTATCCAACGTACAGCAGCAACAGCTCATCAATATACACTTTCCTATAAAGCTGCTGACACAGCTGAAGTGCACAGCATGTTGGGGCCACTGTTTACAAAAGGTATAATTCCCAATCAGGTGTCCATTGTCAGGAATTAAAAGACGATGAGGGGACCACAACCGTCAGACTTGAAGGGCATTATCTTGCTGATACCATGGTCACTTGCCAAAGAAAACATGCATTTTGCAATCATGTTTTAAGCTTTTTAAAAGCCAAAAACCTCATAATACCTGAGGGTATGATTAATACCTGAAACAATCAACACCATCCCAAAAGGTTCTAATGTAATGAAACATTGTTCATTACTACAGTAAACAGAACAAACCATAGATACGACTTAGCAACAGGAAATATTTCTAGTTCCCTCAGCTCAATAGAACGGTTTAGCTCAACTACGAGCCAGAAAGCTAACGTTATCCTAGCAAGATTCATATATAATATAATTGAACAGTATGTTCAACAACAGCTATTAGCCATATCATTGACACCAAATCAATATCAAGATTTCCATGAACAAATGATAGGGCATGTGTAACTTATGGTCTGTGTCCACAGGAGCCTTTTTTAGTCACATTACTAAATATGTAAACAATTTAAAAGAGAAATATGCCATGCAGTGAGTTTCCAGAGGTGGCGAGTCGGGCTAAAGTACCCAACACCTCTACTTTATGCAAATGAGGAGCCGCCAACGTGGCGCCCCATCTCTCGAAACGCACTATGGCGCTACCAGAATGCATTGCACAGCTTCTCACATAGACAATGAATGTAAAGTGTGGAAATGACTGATCCTGTGGACACATACGTTTACTGTCGCTGAAGCCAGAACGAGATCTCATATAAAGTTGGTGTGGACACATTTTCCTAATCTCAGAACTTATTCATTTTTACACAGATATGGAAAACCGGACTTTAGGTGAGGATATCATACACCTAGAAGGGTTGAAAGTCTCCTCCCAGTTCTCCATTCCAACCTTCATCCTCCTCCTCCTCATCTATACCTTCGCTGTGGTGTCAAACATCAGTTTGGTATCACTGATCTTTACAAGCAGGAGCCTCCATCAGCCCATGTACCTGCTCTTCTGCAACATGAGTATTAATGACATTTTTGGGGCCACAATTGTCACACCGCACATACTGAGAGACATTTTCATACCACAGCCAGAGCGTTACATCCGTTATATTGACTGTGCCTTTCAGGCCTTCTGTGTTCACCTCTATGCAGGCGCCACTCACACTGTGCTCATGATCATGGCCTTTGACCGCTACATGGCCATCTGCAATCCCCTGCGATACGCCACCATCATGACCAACAAAATGGTGGTGAAGCTGTCAATGGGGGCCTGGACGACAGCCTTAGTCCTAGTAGCGATCCTCTTGGGCCTCACTATTCGCCTGTCGCGCTGCAGGCGGGTTATACTCAACCCGTTCTGTGACAACGCCTCCTTGTTCAAGCTGTCCTGTGAAAGCGTCCTCATCAATAACATCTACGGCCTCGGATACACAGTGGTCCTGCTGGGCTCCTCCATCGGCAGCGTAACGCTCACCTACCTGAAGATCGCCGCAGTGTGCGTGCTCAATAAGAACAAGGCTCTGAACAACAAAGCGCTGCAGACCTGCTCCACACACCTGGCTGTGTACATCTTCCTGCTGGCATCGGCCTTCATCATCGTCATCCTGCACCGTTTCCCTCAGATGTCAGACATCAGGAAAGTGGTTTCTGTCTTATGTGAAGTGACTCTACCTGCATTCAATGCCATTATCTATGGGCTGCAAATTAAAGAGATCAAGCAGCGGATTATCGCTGTGTTTTACAACAGGAAAGTAGTTCAAATAAAATAAAATGATGAGGTAGAATATGGCACTAAGCACCTCCTGTATCTGTCAGCTCTTCAGCGACAGAATCCATTCACATGTTAACAAGGCTTTTATTGTATGGTATTTATCAAAAGCAAACTCAGTATAGAGAGATTGTCCGGTAAAAACACTACACGTGCCAGACATAGCTTTTCAGCGCTGTGGCCGTCACGCGCTGGTAGGCAGTGTGAACCAAGGGTCATGGTGCATGGACCACACTGTGAAAATCTCAGGTTAATCAGATCAAGGCTTACTTTCAATTCCCCAGGAGGAGTTCGTTAGATAGATAGATAGATAGATAGATAGATAGATAGATAGATAGATAGATAGATAGATAGATAGAATAGATAGATAGATTATTTATTAATCCCCGAAGGGAAAT
>NW_023339763.1:529846-531047 GCF_004916995.1 Morone saxatilis | reverse complement strand
GGAAAATAGGTCGTCATAGCAGCAAGGTACATTTAAATACAATAAAATACAATAAAATACAAAAAGGTTAAAGGACTACACATGCAAATTTCCCAAAAATGACCACTAAATTCAAAATGGCTGACTTCTTGTTGGGTTTTGGGTGCATACCGATTTTCATACATATCAGTTAAACCCTGCAGACATTTTCCAACACCTATTGGTGAGACCCAAATAATACGTACATTTTTTCCACCAATGACTTCTGTGCCACATCTCATGAGGTTTCGAGCATGTTGTGGCGGTTTCAATAGCAGTCGCTGCCCTCTGGTGGTTAGAAGTATTAATGACTAGATAAATGTGTCCCACAGCAGCACTTAAATAATTTATAAGATAAGATAAGATAAGAAAACCTTTATTTGTCCCACAATGGGGAAATCTGTCTTATCTGACAGCTGTGAGCATTAAAAAGACAACTGAACCAGACCGTAGAGACCAGATGGTGGTGAGAGATTTGTCTTATTTTACCCAAACTACACCAGTTCTGTCATTACTCAGCTATACATTTTACTGTTTTGGTTTTTGGTGGCCTACTTTTTTGCATTTAATGTATTTTACACATTTTCTATGTTAATGCTCTTGCCTATGAGCTACAATGAGCAGAGACGTGGTATTTTATTTTATTCATTTATTTATTTATTTATTTATTTTTTTAACTGTTTCATTGTTTAGTGCTCTAGCCTATGAGGCTTCATCCATGTAAATGTGTCAACCAGATCAGACATGGTATTTTTATTTTTAGAGACAGGGAGGGTGTTTTGGGACATGGGGGATGTTTTATCTGTTGTGTTTTTCCTTGAAAATATGAAGCAAGGAGATATTTGTTATCTTTGGACTGTGTTTGTACCCACATCTCCAATAAAAACACGTCTGAGAAAGTCTGATTGTAACTTTAATGTAGTAATTTGTTACATTTAAGTAACCAAACCTGCAGTTCCTCTAACGGACACTAGAGGCTGGCTCCAGCAGTGAGTCCCATATTAAAATATCCAACAGTAGAAATAAACATGTTTACAGCTTTTTGGTCTCTAGAGCTAAACTGTACGGGGGTGAATATTTATATAACTCACCTGTTTAAATTGTATTAAAGATTAAAGTTATGTTTAATTAAGGCTGTGGCAGCTGTTTTTAGTAACCAGGATTCATTCAGCTCCATCTCTTT
>NW_023339763.1:516289-529746 GCF_004916995.1 Morone saxatilis | reverse complement strand
GATGGTGGTGAAGCTGTCGGTGTCGGCGTGGATGGTGGCTTTGTTGATGGTGTTGATCCTCATTGGCCTCAGTGTCCGCCTGTCGCGCTGCAGGTGGATTATATTCAACCCGTTCTGTGACAACGCCTCCTTGTTCAACTGTCCTGTGAAAGCGTCCTCATCAATAACATCTACGGCCTCGGATACACAGTGGTCCTTCTGGGCTCCTCCATTGGCTAGCGTAACGCTCACCTACCTAAAGATCGCCGCAGTGTGTGTGCTCAATAAGAACAAGGTCCTGAACCAACAAAGCCCTGCAGACCTGTGCCACCCACCTGGCTGTGTACATCATCATGTTTGCTTAATCAACATCATTCTCCATCGATTCCCAAACTTATCCGATTACAGGAAACTGGCATCCATCTTGTTCCATGTGGTCCCTCCTGCTATGAATGCTATTATCTACGGACTGCAAATCAAAGTTGTCAGACAAAAAGTATTCATCATGTTTACCAGGAAAAGGACGACTGTGGCACAGGTGAAATGACTCAATACTGAATTAAATGTAAATCATTGTTAATATAATAGTTGGCACTTGAAATGTAATTAAAAAGTGATGTTGTGAATTTCCTTTTTCTTACTTTTTTAAAATAAATTTCATTTCTCAACACTCAGGGTGACTTGAATGTTTCTCAGCTGATTTTAATTGATAATACACACAGAGTTCACAGAGATGGCTGATTTAGATGAACCAGAATTGATAAAACCCCTAGATTTACCTGTTAAATCTGGTATTAAAGACTTCCGGTTATGGTGTGGTGCTAGTCTTGGTGAGGCTCCTAAGCTAACTAATTATTCACGAGACCCCAAACAGTTTAAACTTCACATATACTTGAAACAATAGAACACCAGACAATACAATGGTTGGGAAGTCTCAGAAAACAGCTCAGCAAAGCTCAGCAACATCGAAAACACCAGCTACTTCGCAAGCTACTGCTAGCCCGCCTGCTGCCAGCAAAGAGGAGAAGGTGGCAGAGGCGACAGCAGATGGGCTCGGCACTGAGGTCCTCAGCGCCATATGATCGATGAAAAAGGACTTCTCAGATAAATTCGAAGTTGGCCGGGATAAGTGGACTCAAGAGCCAATTACAAAGCCAAGCTAACAGGATAACAGAAACCGCAGACAGAATTGGGAGGGCTGAGGACGATCTACACGCTATGCACAACACTATTAAAAAGCTGAAAGAGAAATGTGCCATGCTGGAAACGGGAGTAGAAGAGCAGGAAAATAGAGGACGTCGCATCAATTTAAGAGTTATCGGCCTCCCTGAAAAAGCTGAGGGCCAAGACGTGTGCTTTTTTAGAAGGATGGCTACCCAAAGCTCTTGGCACGGACACCTTTCCCAGTCCCCCGTCATCGAGAGAGCGCACAGGATAGGACGACTTATTGCTGGCCAGGATTCAAAACCAAGAGCGGTAATTATGAGATTCCACAACTATAGAGAAAAAGAAAAAGTTATGCGAGCAGCCCGAAGACTGGGAGACGTGCAGTTTGGAAACTACAGCGTCCGATTCTACCCAGACTATTCAGTGGAAACTCACCGGCAGCAGCGGCTCATCGATGCAGTGAAAAGGCAGCTACAATCCATGGGTCTTCGCTATGGCATGTTCTACCCGGCTGGGTACTTTTTTTTTTACTTTGTCATCTCATTATTTGATAACAGTATACACATGTTGCCATGCCAAGAGGCAAGATCCATTTCATGTTCTCAGAAATGTTCAAATGGTCTGATTATTTAATAGTTTGCTGGAGCCCTCGGAGAAATGGGACCCATAAAGTTGTTACGCCACACTGCTCCTCACTATGAGGACCAGGTGTCTAAAATAACTGCAGTCTGTAGTTACCTAAGGGGTTACAATTATGTATTTCAGTTGGGGAAATGCATAAGGGTTCTCAGGGTTTTTTGCTTACTGTATACATGTGGTTACTGTTTTTTTTTTCTTCGTGTTTATATTTATTGTTTTCCTCTTTGATAAAAAGAGAGGCAGTGTTGGTTTTCATGTGGTGCCCTGCTGCATAGTTACTTTTTTGCTTAATGGTAGGTAAATCAGAGATTAAGATCACATCCTGGAATGTAAGAGGATTTGAGCTTGTTAAAGTAAAACAATTATTAGGCAGAATTAGATTACTTAAATCCCAAATTATTTTCCTGCAGGAATCACATTTGACTGATATGACTAAAGTTAAAAAAAGATGGCCTGTTATTATTTAATTCATAAATCAATCCCATTTAGGCTCAGCCATGAAGTAATTGACCCGGCAGGCAGGTATATTATTTTACAAGGAACAATATTGGCGTCCCAAATTACTCTAGTAAATGTCTATGGACCTAATGTGGACAATCCCACCTTTTTTAGAAATGTATTCCTCACTATATCCTCTACTCCTGGACAATATATAATTGGTTTTGACTGTAACTGTGTACTGGATCCACTGAAGGACTGCTCCACAGGGGTTAATGCTTCTCATTCGCACGCCAGAAAGGTTTTGCTCCAGTCTATAAATGATCTTAATCTAATTGAGGTCTGGAGGAAGCTTCATTCTAACAAAAAGGAGTTTTCATGTTACTCAAATACTTTTAAAACTTCATCATGTATTGATTACTTTCTGATCTCCATGAGTGTACTACCTCATGTGAATGAATGTGCTTATGGCAGCATAGTATTGTCTGATCATGCTCCTATATCACTTACTCTTTATATACCAGGGCTTGTCAGGTGTCCTCCCAGGTGGCGCCTCCAAACAAAGTGGCTTCAAGACCCCAAATTTGTCAAATTTCTTCGTGATAATATAGATAACTACTTTTGTATGAACACAGATCAGACTAGTGCGGGCACACGATGGGGGGCATTTAAAGTCTATATTAGAGGTATGATGATAAGCTATACAAGTTATAAGTCAAAGTCCCACTATAGAAATCTAATCAACCTTGAGGCCCAGATTAAAGCTCTGGAGCTAGACCTATACCAAAATGATAGTCCAGAGAAACATAAGGAGCTCCTTTTGTTGAGAACTAGATATAAAGAACTCTCTACTAGTAAAATTGCTGCAAATCTTCTTTGGCTGAAACAATCTTATTATGACCAAGGAGATAAGGCTGGCAAGCTTCTTGCATGGAGAATTAAAAAAATGCAATCTCATAGAGCTATAAACTCAATTCAACTAGAAAATGGAGACCATACAGTGGATCCAGTTGAAATTAACTTCTCCTTTAGAACATTTTATGAATCCCTTTATCAATCAGAATACCCAGATGACACGCAGTTACAGTCTGAATTTTTGGACAAACTGGCATTCCAACTATGACAGATCATGATAAGACTAAACTGGACAAACACGGTTGATGAAATGTCAGAAGCTGTGCGTAATATGAAAATTGGAAAGACCTCAGGTCCTGATGGGATCCCTATAGAAATCTATCAATTGTTCCCAGATAAATTGCTTCCCCCTCTGCTAGAAATGTAGGGGGAAGCATATGAGTCAGGAATCCTACCCCCATCCCTACGAACTGCACTCATCACCCTGGTCCCAAAGCCTGGTAAACCACCTACAGAAAAGGGATCTTATCGTCCTCTATCCCTAATGTGCTGCGACACAAAAATACTCTGTAAAGCCCTAGCAAGGAGGCTAGAGAAGTATGTTCCATCCCTGATCCCCAATGACCAGAATGGTTTTGTTCTAGGATGCCAAGCATTTCATAATAACCCAGATTATTAAATATACTATATGAAAAGCGTGATGCTAAAGATAATGCAATCCTGACACTGGATGCCGAAAAGGCCTTTGACAGGATTGAATGGAAATACCTGACGGAGGTTCTTGCAAGATTTGGATTGGGCGACAGTTTTTCTTAAATGGTTGAAGCTGCTATATACAAATCCAACAGCTGGACCATTTGAAACCGAAGCGAAGCAGACGCCCCCGCGCTATCCCTAGACCATTTAGACTACACGCGCCCAGAAGCACGCGCGGGCTCCCCCTGTGCCCCCTCTCTGTGTTTTGTGGGTGTTGTATTGAGCCACTAGCCTGCCATCCCGAGCAGCTAGCAATTCTAGGTGAAAAATGTGGAAAAACGTGAGCATAAAGATGTTTCACTGTCTGTGGTTCCTGATGATATTGTCTATTTTATTTGTCCAATCGTGGCAATTTCGGTCGTTTGATCAACATAGTGAAGTCTAATAGAATCTTTTTGGGAAATTCTCCTGTGATGCGTATTAAGTTAGACAACTCCAAAGATCCAGCCATTTTGTTTTGAATGAAGAATGAGGAAGACAAGCCACAATTGATCACCCTTCCCAGCTTTCTCAAAAGGTTGTTACGATAGCGTGGGCTGCAGATTGATTCGTGGAGAAAAATTGAGACGAGTATTGTCCGGGCCTTCTAATCTCCCATAATCCTTATGAGTACAGGTCCGTGTATGAATCTCTCTCTCCTCGCCATTTCTCCTACTGTTAGGCCGTCATTAATTGTCCTTAAAATGTCAATTTGCCCCAAGATTCCTCATATTTATTTCAATCTACTCCTCTTCCCCCACTTTCACGAACCTTTTTTTGTAGAACTCAGAAAACCTGTTCTCAAATTTGTATATGTGAGCAAAGCGTCAAGACTACGGCATCGCCTATTGTATCATTCCTTAATGAAAAGGTGTGGTATCTATCCTCTCTCGAATGCAATGGTAGTGAAATGCATCCTGTGGCAGCAATGTATTTCGTCCTATCCCGCAATGTATAACTAGTTGAACGTACTTGAACGTACTAAACAAGTCTGACCTCTTCCAGGTCATATTTTGCTATTCTTACTTCATGTTAAAGAAAACTTAAGGAGGGGCAGACAAAAAAACCAATTTGGTAAAATAATACCCTTCCTCTTTTTTGGCGATGAGGGGCACGCTATACAGGGGATGGCACCCAAGCTCTCTCATGTTCTGCGCCCAATATGGTCCCGTAAGATAATTTTGTACCTGGTAGAGCGGATGGGTGGGATTTAAACAAATGGGCTAAAAGAGGTTTATGTAAAATAATTGACCTATACATAGACGGGAATCTAATGACCTTTGATCAATTGGTTTGTAAATATGACATACCTAGAAATCATTTCTTTAAATACTTGCAATTAAGGAGTTTCATAAAATTGCAGGCTCATTCCCTGGATAGACCTCCCATGTCAGCTTTAGAGAAGTTTATTGTAAGAAATAAGGATGCTCGGGGTCAGCTGTCAGTATTGTATGGTATGTTACAATCCAAATCGAAGGACATTTCCCACTGTAGACTCAATGCATAGAGAGACGACTTAGAAATAAATATTACAGAAAATGAGTGGGAAAATGCTTGTCTAAAGGCACAAAGACTATAAACACAGCACTAAAACTCATACAATACAAGTGGCTATTCAGAACTTATGTGACACCTGTAAAGCTACATCGCTACAACCCCCAGCATTACTGACAGCTGTACTAAATGTAGTGATAGTGTTGGCACTCTGCTGCACTGCATGTGGGAATGCCAAAAAAACAGTCATTTTGGAAAGATGTAACCTACATGATTTCACATGTGATTAATATGGTGGTTCCACTTGAGGCAAAGCTCTGTATATTAGGTATTTACCCTGATCACTTTGCACTGGGCCGCAAAACTGCACCCATGATTGATCTATCCTTGCTTCACGCTAGGAGAGTGATTGCATTGAGGTGGAAAAGTATGGACACCCTACACTTGGAATATGGTTACGGGAAATGGCGTCATGCTTGGCACTGGAGAAATTAACTTATGTTGCTAAAGGGAAACTAAATAAGTTCACAGAGATATGGGATACTTTTATGCAGTTCCTGGAAAGTGACCAGACTGAAATTAATGATTAAATTTGAACGGCGGCGCTTGTGGAAGCTGGCATGCCTCTTATAAATAAACAGGACCACTATTGATTTTGTATTTCATTTTCATTTCCACTTTTTGTTGTTTATACTGTTGAGGGTGGGGAGAGGGGGCGTGTTCATAACGTTACTGTCCCTGTGACTGTATATTTTCTGTGCAAAACAATAAATATATTGTTAAATAAAAAAATAAAAAAGTATGGTATTAAATCCTGCGTCAGTCAGTTTGGAATAAGAACTACTGTCATTCATGCAAATATGCTCAAAATAAAATAATTGTCTAATTATACAATATATAATGGTATAACAGTCACAGGGGGAATTTTTCTTACTGTTTGTTCCATCCAAACATCAAATCTGGAAAATGATCAACTCCTGGTGACAGCAGACATAAGTTAAGAGAAATGAGAGGTTAAATGAAACAAAGACATCCAGTTAATTGGTCATTTAGAGATCGAGGCCTTCAGGGATGCAAGGACCTTTAGGGAGCCAAGAAGACAAAAAACAGACCTGACTGGAGTACCGAGGACCGTTCAGTCAACTTATAAAAAACGTCTGCCAGTCGACCTCTGGTCCGGCTGGAGGAGGTTCACGTCAACAGAGGTAAACCTGACACACTCTCACAATCTCTGAACGATACACTCATACAGTCTAATGTTGTTCTGCTGTTCACTGTATTTTTAGATATTGAGTCGCTTTGTATACACGATTCACATTATCTTATTTCCCACAAGTCCTGGAAAACCTGGAAATTTAGAGACTATTTTTCAGTTTTAACATTGATCAAAATGAGCAGATATCCTGGTAATAATCTACATTGTCCTGGAAAGTTTGAATTATATTTTAGCTTCTCACTCAGATTACATAAACCTGGGTGCGTTTTGTGCTTGAAACTCGACTGCTGGTAGGATGACACTTCAAAGCAGGTTTACCAGAGGCCTCCCTTCTATTTTTTCCAGACCTGGAGCAAACTTATATCTAAATGCATACAGCTTATAAATGATCAAATTTACATTTGTTGTTGTGGTTGACAATACATGCACGGCTATGTTAATTGTACATGCAAGAAAGAACTTTCTAAAGAACAATATAATGTAAAATAAAAAAACTTACTACCTTATTGGAACTAAACAATGGCCAGATTAATGTTACAAATTAAAGTTAGAGGAAAACTCTAGTAACCCCAGCCTCTTTTTAAGGCCTTGAAAATGACATACCCAAAATGAATAGAGTATCTCTGCAACTACAAGGTCTATTTGAATATTTTTTGTGTCATAATAAAGGGAAAACTTGTGACATTTGTTAAGATGTGTAAGTATCAGTATGTATTCCACTGGCTCACAATAAATTAAGATGGCACACAGCATTCATTTTTCATTCATAAATAAGTAATAACTTTTACAATTAATATCATTTTGAAATGATGCAGTTGCAGCTCTAATTTAGACATACATTTTTTATTTTGCATTTTATATTGCTTTTTTTATATATATGTCTAGGTTGTTCTCCTTACTTATTGTGTTGTTTTATTGGGTTCGGTTTACTGTGGGTGTTTAAGGGTTGCTACATCTGCAATTTCCCAGCTTGGATCAATAAATAATAGTCTATTCTATCTATCTAGTCATCTATAACTACCTCTTATCTACGTTCCTTTACTGTAGTCTACTGAAATCTCAATGGTCATATCTATCTCTAGATGTCCTTCACAACCTGCAGTATGGAGAACGAAACATACAATATGGATGTTCTGCAGCTGGAGGGGTTAATAGTCAATCCCAAGTCCTCCATTCCTGCCTTCATCCTTCTCCTCCTCATCTACATCTTCATCATGGTGTCCAACATCGGCCTGGTGGTCCTGATCTTCACGAACAGGAGCCTCCACGAGCCCATGTACCTGCTCTTCTGTAACATGAGTATTAACGATGCATTCGGGGCCACGGCCGTCATTCCTCCCTTGCTGAGTGATGTTTTTGTTCCAGTGACGCAGCGGTTCATCCATTATTACGAGTGCGTCATTCAGGCCTTCTGTGCTCACTTTCACGGGGGCACCTCACACACTGTGCTTATTATCATGGCTTTTGATCGCTACGTGGCGATCTGCAACCCTCTGCGATATGCCACCATCATGACCAACAGGATGGTGGTGAAGCTGTCGGTGTCGGCGTGGATGGTGGCCTTCCTCTTGATTGCGGTCAGCGTAGGACTCAGTATCCGCTTGTCGCGCTGCAGGCGGGTTGTGCTCAACCCGTTCTGCGACAACGCTTCCCTGTTCAAGCTCTCCTGTGAAAACATCATCATCAACCATATATACGGCCTCGTCAGTGCCATGGGCATGATGGCGGTGTCCCTGTGCAGCGTAGCACTAACCTACCTGAGGATCACCATGGTGTGTTTGAGCAGTAAGAACAAGGTCCTGAACAGCAAAGCGCTGCAGACCTGTGCCACCCACCTGGCTGTGTACATCATCCTGCTCGTGTCAGGCTGCGTCATCATCATCCTCCATCGTTTCCCCAACTTATCAGACGAAAGGAAGCTGGCATCTATCTTGTTCCATGTGGTTCCTCCTTCCATGAACGCTCTTATCTACGGACTGCAAATCAAAGCGGTCAGAGAAAAACTTCAGATTATACTCAGAGGAATGAACAACAGGAGTAAAATGACTGTGTCAGAGGTGAAGTAATGATACCAAATCAAATACCGGTGTGTCCCCACGAACGTAAAGCCAATATCTGCCTCCTGTTACTCTAATAATTTGTATTTTCTCACGAGTAACACAAGGCAAATATTCGCCCTTTAATCTGGTTGACTATGGCAGTGTGAGCTAAAAATAAAACAGATTTTGCTGCGATTTAATGTCAATAAATGAATCAAAATGATGCTGAAATAACTAAATTATGATGCTGATGTGTAAAAAGTCTGAATTCATACTGTCAGTCTGTCTGTAAGATGACGAGCAAACAACTTTTCTGACACATATTTTCAGAACTTCCTCTCAAATTTTCTTTCAATTGAATTGAAATTTTCTTTCTAATTTAACTGATTGAGTTATGTATATGTATAATGAATAAATACATAAATAAATAAATAAATACATTAACTAATTCAGAGTTTGACTAAAAACTCAAAAATGTACCTTGTAGAAGTTTAACAACTAAATTAAACCTAAAAAAATTATAAAGTTCTGTGGCTGTAAAGCGACTGTAGCCCTCGGGGCCTCCAGTGGAGGTCACGGCTTTGTGAATCAAGGCCCGTCAAGTCATCTTATACAAAGAGTCTGCCAGTCCACCTCTGGTCCTGCTGGAAGAGGTTAACAGAGGTAAACCTGCCACTGGTAAAAGTTAACAATAATAGTTCACTAAATATTGTATGTACTGTATCTGGGATGTTAAAAAAAAAAACTCTAACAACAATTAAATGCACTGTAAAACCTGATGAGTTAGTGACTCAAACTGTATGAGGATGATTAAACAGTATTTATTGTTAAGGTAACTTAAATTAAGTTTATTCCATTCAGTTAATTGAGGTTAGACTCAAGCAGCATTTCTCCAAACTTATTTAAAATATGTTCACAGAATTTATCTGAATAAAGTCACTTAAATGCATCTTCTTTATACAAATGTTACCACTTAAGTTGAATTGACTTAGTTTTCTTCAACTAAAGCAAATTATTACATTACCCGGCAAATATTAGTCCTAACTATTAGTCAAAACAGCTCAAATACAATAAAATAAAGATAATTAATTATCAAGGAAGAAAAAAACATGAAACATTTACACTTATTTTAAATGATCATTAAGAATTATTTGGATGCATACTTGGGTTTATCATGATTAACAAACTGAAATATAAACTAAAATTGAAAAATCCTAAGATATACACCATTATAATGCTTTTATTTGTATCTACTTCAAGAAAATAAGTGAATACAAAAAATATTATGTCTTTTTTGCAGCCCATGGGTCTGCCCCCCTGCTGGCTGTTAGAAAGAATGCAGGTTTAAGACACTTAACGTTGGCTTCACTTCACAGACCCAGAAACTCTGTCTGTTAAATACACTGTCAATCATTGCAATCTAAAACCACACCTAGGAAACGACTTCCCAAAAGGCCCAAAGGAAACTGTTGACTAATGTCCAACAATGGATCAAACAGAGTCCTGAATATGGTATTTTTTTAATTGTATGTGTGCTCATAATTCTATAAAATAATAACTTGATATCTAACAGCAAAACAAAGGGATCTTGTGCACATAAATTAAAAAAGACTTAAGAATTTTTTTTCTCACTAATGCTAATACTGACAATAAAACTTTTTAATAAAATTACTTCCAATACTGACTAATAATTAAAATTCAAAAATAACACACGCTAATTGTATGTAAGACCTTATCCTGTATCCCACATTTCTTATGTTATCCGTGAGGGTGTTATTGGCTGATATAAACAGCATAATCAGAAAATATTAATATGTATTTTAGCAACTGTCTCTATTAAGAGTTCAATCATCTGGGAGTGAAAGCCGCTTATATTTATGCTATTTTATGCTAAGGATTCTAAAAACTGCTGAAAGCGTTAATATTTCCTTATTATAGATATTTTATGGGAATGTATCCACCAGTGATAACAGTTTCTACTACAGTTATACACCTCTTTATACTAAAGTATTACAGTATGGATGTATGTTTACTATATATTGATCAAAGAAAAGAAGGGATACTGTCTTTCAACAGTGAGTTACGTAATAAAGAAACAATATTTATACATGAAATGAAGTCATCTGTCTTTCTTCATCATGATAATATCAGTGTCTCTTGTCACTCAAGCCACAGTCAATCAGAATCTTTGTAATCATTACTTTAGTTTTCCTTTTTAGCAGTGGTGTAAAGATTTACCGATACGAGTTGGAAATGGTTTTAATGCAACTACATTGGTATGCAGACCCCTGGATCCGAGATTTTTGAGGATGTGGCCTCCATACCGACCGCAGTGAGCTGGTAGTCAGAGCTAATGAGAAAATTAGACTCCCTGTGTCTGCGCTGGAAACACTGAGTCTGCTGGAGCTCTTACAGTCAAGCACATTAACGCTGTTTGTAAAGGTTTATGTGTGCTACCTATTTGTAGCTAAGCTAGCAGCTCAGAGAGGCTAACTGTCCAGTATGTGTGTGTGTCTGTGGGGGGGCTGTCTGTGTGGGATCAAGGTAAAGATTGCAGTTCGGTGGTTCTACAGCATCTAAAGTCCGAACCACTGCACCACAATATAAACATACTGAGTATTCAGGGTGAGTTAAGACATTTTTTACCTTTGGATTTAATAAAAAATGTGCTAATAATGTCAGTATTAACAGCAGCACTGTTTCATCACTGTAGTCCTATAATTCCAATTCCAAGTCCAATTTACAGCTCAAACAACATGTTTAATGGTGGATTACCTCTTTTAAATTCCAAAGTCATTTGTCATTGTCATTACCATTGACTTTAATGTTTTTCGTAGATGAGAGTGATTGAACGCTCAGTTTAATGAGTCCAGCTGTTTTACCAACTTGGAATCAGATCCAGAATGCAACATGTAGATAAAGAACAACAACATGCACGGTGATGTGGATGTCAGGTTGACAGCAACAGTTGGCTGGTGACTGTTGAGCAACGCAACAAAACCTGGACCCTTTTCACCCAGGGGCCCCTCAGTCAGCCGATAAAAGGCGTCTGTCAGTCCACCTCTGGTCTAGCTGGAGGAGGCTCACATCAACAGAGCTAAACCTGACACACTCTCACAATCTCTGAATGTTGTCTGCTTTGTTTTGTGAAGAAAGAAAACTACTGAATATCTGCTATTGATGAACAAAATGAAATGAAAAACTGGAAAACAAATGCAAAATGAAATGTCATTGGGTGTGTATGTACCGGGTGCTTTGTATAAAATATTGCAACTTTCATACATTGTTGGAAAAGCAAACATTTAAAAAATGCTGCAAATGTAAACGCCAATGAAGAACACAAACGGGTGTCTGCAGTAATGACTTTTGGTGGTTACAGTTTTATCAGTAAATTACTGTATATTTACAGTATGCAAACTGTATTTAAATAATGTTACTGTCATTGTAATAATAATAATGAATAATGAAGAAATTACAAAGGGAAAATATTTCTTATGCAGTTTTAATATTTATTAAAATAAAAATATGTGACAGTGCAACACAAGCAAAACTAGACCTGAATAAACTTTAACTTCCTGTTTATTTTTCTTTTCTGATTTGTTCTTTGCTCCTCTTTCATAGTCATTAATTTAAAGGGCCAGTGTGTACATACTAATTAAACTAAATACATTCATTTACTGACAAAACTCTGACCAGTACTGTGTTGTAAATATACAAGAATACAAAAATGAACTGCAATTTGATTTCTTGTAATACACTGTAATTCTAAAATTCTGTAAGAAACTGTAGAAAATACAGGATTTTACTGCCATTTAATTACTGTACCTTTACAGTGAAAAGTGCCCCATGTTTGGCATATTGTTTGGAGGTGATCAGAAGTAGAATAGTATTAGTATTAGTATTAGTATTACGTAACTATTACGTAATAAATCAGTTTTTAACGATAAAGAATCAATATCTCCCACCTTTTATTAGCCAGAGAATTGCTTCTGTGCAGGAGGCAGAGCTACAGACATCATTTGAGTCAGATCACCTCCAGTCACAGTGAAACATGCTGCAGTTTGAATGAAACCAAACAAACTCTCATAAAGCTAAAACTTAAAATATTATTTTTAGATGGTAAATGGTTGTATAGCGCCTTTCTAGTCTTCCGACCACTCAAAGCGCTTTAACACTACGTGCCACATTTTTTCACATTATTTCACACGTATGCGATGAATCATGGAGAGGAGCCTCCACGAGCCCATGTACCTGCTCTCCTGCAACATGAGTATTAACGACACGTTCGGGGCCACGGCTGTCATTCCCCACCTGCTCAGTAACGCTTTCACTCCATTCGCAGAGCGGTACATCCACTATATAGACTGCACCATTCAGGCCTTCGCTGTTCATTTTCACGCAGGCACCTCTCACGCGGCACTCATGATCATGGTTTTTGATCGGTACATGGCGATCTGCAACCCACTGCGATACACCACCATCATGACCAGCTAGATAGTGGTGAAGCTGTCGGTGGGGACCTGGGTGGCGGCCTTGGTCGCTGTGGCGATCCTCCTGGGCCTCACCATCCATCTGACGCGCTGTTCAAGCTCTCCTGCCAGAATCTCCTCTTGACCGCATCTACGGCCTCGGCAGCACCGTGGTCAAAGTCAAAAAGTCAAAGTCAGCTTTAATGTCAATTACTTCACATGCACCAGACATACAAAGGAATCGAGAGTACGTTTCTCACTCTCCCACGGTAAAACAAAGAAAGTGCACAGGCACAACAGATAAAACAAGATCCTCCTCCTCACCTATAAAACTCTTCATGGTCAGGCCCCTTCATATCTTGAAGAGCTCATAGTACCATATTACCCCTCTAGAACTCTACGTTCTCTGAATGCTGGGCTACTTGT
>NW_023339763.1:512404-516264 GCF_004916995.1 Morone saxatilis | reverse complement strand
TCGCCTGGCTCTACACAGGATCTGGTATTTCCAGATAAACAGTAACAATAAACTAGTCTTGACATTTGTATCTGAGTTTGTGCGTTGAGCTGGACGGATCACTGAGAATGACCTGTCAATCACAAGGTAGCCCCGCCCCCTAAAAAGCATAACCCTGCTTTTATGGTCCCCTGTTGTGACCTCTAATGGGAGCATCATTACTAAATGAACATCATGCTGTATGGAAGAGAGACTGGAACTAGAGACTGAGTAACAGATAACTCATTCAGGAAAACTGTCTTTACCTGAGCTCATTAATTAACTTCTCCTATAGACTCAGTACTAACAGACTCTTTTTGAAACAATGGAGTCGCCCCCTGCCTGACCATTAGAAAAAAATGCAGGTTTAGACACTTCTGCATTGGTCTTCATTTTTCAGACGTGGGTCCATTATAGTAGTCTGTGGATCCTGACATGTCAATACATACCAAATGTGTCACTGCTGTCTTCTGAAATATGACAAAGTTAAGATGTTCTAAAAGTCAAATAATAAATAAATAAATAAAAATTGTTCTATTTAACCTCACAAACTTCAGACAATTCCTCAAACATGATCTTACCCAGTGTTGGCAGAAAACCTTTCAACTCTTCATCTCAAAGGTATTGATTGAAAAATTATCACCTCCCAATTTCCCTTAAAATTGCTCAATTTAAGGAGGAGTGTGCCAGAGGTACCCGATTAATGAGACCCTTGTTTTAAACTAAAACAAAAATAAACATAAGTTGAGAAAACCTTTCATGGCAACTGTCTCCATTTTAAGTCAAACTCATTTTCTAGTTATTAAATAAACCACATAATTATAATGGTAATATTACTTTTCTTCTTTAGAAAAACTTAAACTTACTTGTAAAAACTTATTAAACACAGAGGGGGCTATCATATTTTAATATCCAGTTAGGCCTACCGACCAATGCCCATACCACATAATTGTATCACAAGGCCAGCATTATTTAAAGCTATTTTATAAACCTAAATCAGACTTTTCACTAATGACGGCTAACACCTAGTAACCATAAACAGAAAGTTGAACAGGAAGCAGATTATTTCATAATGGGTAGCAGGCTTACAGAACTGATGAATCTCCCTGCAGAAGGCAACCGAATGCCATCCTTTGCGATGAAGTAGTCAACGTGATTTTTCTTCTGGTGGCCAATGATTCGGGGATACTGACTCCCGTCCAATTGCTCCAGCGCACTGTGGAAAACCCACCACTCATTTGGAAAGCCCTTGTAGGACCTCCCCGCAAAAGCCCCAAAATAGTCAAGTCTGGCTCTCTATTCTATTCATTCTTCTCCTCCCTCAGCACCCTGCCTCATTAATGTTAATACGGCTGCTCATCACACATAACATTTGAAAATGCTACTTCCTCCATAACCTCCTAACTTTTGTACTGTTTCCAAACCAAGAGCAGCCAATGAGAGCAGCTCAACTCGCAGTATGTCACCTCCGCTGGCTGCAGAAAACCAACATGGCGACGGTATTGCAGAATTCAGTGGGTGACGTGAGTAGGTTCACACTCGGCCATGATAATATTTCTCATAACCGGCTTCTCAGCTGATTAAGTTTGTTTGATTTTAGGAAAATTGTTATTGTATTCAATGCAGTAATCTATTTTAAGTATTAAACGTCCTGTGGGACACTTTAATAAAAGCTGTTTTAATATATTTTACATCATTATTCTTTCAAAATAAAGGACAAGATAGTTTTTACCATATGTGGTCACACGAGAGATGTGAATACTGTTATAATGTTATGTATAATGTGATATGTTTGAATAAAATCCTTTTAATAAATAATGTTTAAATGTGTTAATCTTCATTTTTATATTGTTATATGGAACAATAATGAGTGCAAATCACACATCATATATTATATATGAGTTAAATCAGGCCCCTCCAAAGATTCATCAGATAAATCTGAGGAGTTGTGAGATTATTAATGAACTTTTTGCTGATCTTTTAGCTGTGTGTTCACTGGAAGGTAGACACTGACACTATAGCTCATAACACCAGCTTTCCCCATAAGGTTGCATTGTGAAAGAAGCGGCTGTAACACAGTGCATACGTTTCGTTTCACTATCAGAATTTGATCCATTCAGTCCTATAACATTTTAAAAGTTTAGAAGATTTGCAAGATTTAATTATTTATCCCCCCCAAGTCCCTCCATAGCTGCCTGTTTTTACAGGAAACATAAATATGAGGAAGCAAACAGCACTCTGCTTCCTGTTTCATGGGGACTTTAACTAGTTTAATGTGACCCTTGAATGCAAATTCAACAACAGCTGAACAAACAAATAAGATTTGTGCAGAGCAGTTTCTTTCTGGATGTTAAGTTGCCTTTAGAAGAGTGACAGATTCTCTCAGGCCACCATGTTGACGTCCTTCATGGTTCCCACAGCAGCATGTCTGAACCTGCTCAGAGTCTTTCTGATGGACTGTCGCAGCTCCTTGTTCCTCAGACTGTAGATGATCGGGTTTATGAAAGGAGTCAGAGCGGAGAACAGCACTGACACAACGATACGTTCCTGAAACAAAATCAAATATTATGCTTTATTGAGCATGCAAGGTTGCGACTGTATCTGTATATTATATATATTTAGTTTGATCAATTCACTTTTTTACTCTTAAATGATTAAAAAGTCATTTTTTAGTTCATGTGAACATTAAGTTATGTCTCGTACCTCCGGCGAAAAGTTTCCCACCCGGTAGGAGATGTATACAAACGAGGCCGAGCCGTAAGAGATGGACACCACAGTCAGGTGGGCAGCACACGTCCCGAAGGCCTTCAGCCTCTGAGCAACACCCATCCTCGACATGGACACACCAATGAGGATGTAGGAGGCGAGGATGAGGACTCCTGTGGTCAGTAGAGCTAATATGGCGAAGGAAACGGACACGATGTTATCCACAGATGTGTCAGCACACACCAGCCGCCTTACAGACGACAGGTCGCACCAGCCGTTCCTCACCACGTTCGGGCCGCAGTAAGGTTTCTTCCAGGTCATGGCGGTGGCTGGCAGTGTGCAGAAGAGGGCGAAGCCCCAAGCTCCCGCGATGAGGAGCAGCTGAACGGGCCGGGTCATGACGGCAGTGTAGCGCAGAGGGTTGCAGATGGCCACGTAGCGGTCATACGCCATGACAGTCAGTATGGCATAGGCGGTAACGCCGAGCTGAATGAAGAAATGCATCTGGAGGAAGCAGCCCGGGACGGAAATGGTGTTCACGTCCGTCAGGAAACCGGACAGCATTTTGGGGATGGTGCTGGTGGTATAGACAATGTCCACAAAGGAGAGGTGGTAGAGAAAGAAATACATAGGAGAGTTGAGCTTCCGATCGGTGGACACCTGCATGAGAAAAAACAGTGGAAGTCATTGGTACTAAAGACTGACCCTCCCTTAGACCCGCCCCTTTTTACTCTGTGGTCCAATAACAGTTGAGCATATTTGAAAATAATGAGGCATTTTTATTTACAGACGCTGTGGGGGGACTAGGAGTATGCCATGTTGAACCGCCATGTTTCTACTGTAGCCCAGAAAGGACAAAGCAAACATTGCATCTGAATAGAGCCTTTTGTGTTTTTGGAGTGTATCACGGCCACTACGTTTCTACTTCACACTTGGAAGGGTGAAGCGAGGGAGTTGCAATCTGCAACAGCGTCAGATGCCACTAAATCCTACAAACTGGACCTTTAAGTTAGCTTTTTTTGTCTGATTGATGTAGATTAGCTAGCTAGTTAGCTAGTGTTTGGCAAACTTAGCTAACTTAAGATGTGACTGTACAGTATGTTTTATTTTTTAACCAATCTTCAAAATGTGGTTGT
>NW_023339763.1:510291-512383 GCF_004916995.1 Morone saxatilis | reverse complement strand
TAGATTAGCCTAGCATATAGCATTTCTAAGAACAAGACAGGAGGAAGTTCACTAGATGAGTTTGTTTTGTACCACGAAGATGATCATGCTGTTTCCTCCCAGGATGATGATGTAACCCAACAGCAGGATCACAAAAAGGATCATGTTTGTCTTGCCGAGGTTAGTGAGGCCCTGGATGATGAAGAAAGTGACTCCCTCAGGTCCCCAGGTGCCATTACCAGAGCTCGATCTGTCATTGGTCAACAAGGGCAGGTCTGAATCTGGAAAGGAGCAAGGCAAGAGGAGCCGTCAGTGTTGTTGTTTTACGTAGCCGTGCTCATATTTTCTGTATATAAAGGGAACGAAATATAGAAAAACACTACGTCAGTGAACACAAACATAAAGAGTGGAGCTTAAAGTTCACATTTGGGCTCAAACAAACACCGGACTGTAATGTAAATTAACTTACATAACACGTTGAAGTTCTTTAAGTAAACCCAAAGTTTAAGTCGTTTTTGTGCCTAAACCTAACCAAAGTGCAACTGTTTCACAACATTAGCCACAAAATTAAGCTTTATTTTGAAAGTCTAATCAGATGTTACACATTTATTCTAGCTAAATTTATTTCCTATGAAAATATGATCCAGTTTCACTAAGATCACTGATAAATAAACTGAACTGATGAAGAAAAGTTAAATATATAATATAAAGTTATTTATCACTTCAGTGTACCGTCATATGTGTACTTCAGTGTATGCCGAGGACACCACTCTGTACAGTGCCACCATATCTGAGCAAGTTGACATAAATAAAGTGCAAGTAATAAATCTTTTTTGTGTAACCATATATAACTCATTATATTATTATCTAAACATATTAATACATCAGTTATTGCCCTGTAATCTGGTCAAAATCTCATCTGCAGAAGTCGCAGGTTGATCAAAATAAGGGGTCTTGTCTGGCTTTCGGCTGTTCAACTATATGCATTTATGATCAACATGGCTGAAGGTTGAACGGAAGACTTCGATGCCATTAGTACCAACAACCCATGCAGGGTTATAGCACAAAGAGGTGGAGCCTCTGTTCACATGACACTCTAAGAACAAATTTTTGTGAAATGACTGTCACATACAGCAGTGGTTCCCAACCTTCTTCCTTAAGGGACCTCTTTTTATCATTTATTAAACTGACTGACATATTTTATGGACATTTCATATTATATTCTATTAATGTGAAGTATGCATCAGGGACAGGAATTTTTTATTCATGATGTTAAAAATAATCCTAAATACTAATAATAATAACAATAAACAACAAATAAAGCTTTTCAACATATTGGGTTTTAATACTGTATGAATGGACCCCAAAATACCAAAGACAGAGTTCAATGTGAATTCTGAAATTCGGCATTAATTCATCATAAAATCTGAATTTTGAAATGTTTCTTTTGCTGCCTGCTGCTTCCCCTGATTGATGACCTACAGTATCAGTACAGATGTTTTACTTCAGAATCACATATTTACCCTGTTAGATATTCCAATAATCTAGTGTGCAGCTGTGACATTGTAAGATAAGGCAGTGATTCCCAACCATTTTCCTTAAGGGAGCCCTTTTCTATCTTTTATTAAACTGACTTAGTGACATATGTTATGGATATTTCATATTATATTAAACTGTCAATAAACCCAAACAGTGAGCTCAGTAACTGCAGGAAGTTTGTGTAAAACAAGAGATTTGGATTAATTTAAATCTTAATTTCAAATTCTTTTTTTTTCTCATCCTGAATGTGTACTTTACATGAGTGGTTCCCAACCTGGGGGTCTTGAGGGCTTTTAACGAGTGGGTTAGAAGACTTTTTTACATCAAAGATCTTATAGAACAATGGTAGAAAGTGTCAGTGACCAGAAAACACTTGTCAATTGTTGAATTTGTCAAAAGAGAAGTTTTTGTGATTGTTAAAAATAAAAAGTTCCCCAAACAAGAAATAATCTCCTCAAAATGTATCTGGTTTTACACAAACCTCTTCCAGTTACTGAGTTCACTGTTTGGGTTCATTGTACAGTTTTTAATATAATATGAAATATCCATAAAATATGTCAGTTTACTAAATTAT
>NW_023339763.1:506125-510191 GCF_004916995.1 Morone saxatilis | reverse complement strand
CGGCCGCAGCACGCCCCGAGTTGCGCGGAGTGCGAGGGCCCGCCCAACGCTGCTTGCAGCTTTAATTATCATTATCTTTACTATTACTTGTTCATTAATCAATTAGTTGGCCACAAAGTTGTTAATCATTTGAGAGATATTTTAAGCAAAATATTTGATGGTTCCAGCAAAACGTGACAACAAAAACTTATTTTCTTCCTCATATGTCCCAGACTGTGCAGACTTCCTGATGCTCTCCTAACTTTTTTCATCCACATTTAAAGACTTTTTGTCAAAAATATTTTTATTACTTCTTCTCTTCACACACAAGCTTTCTACCTCAGCTGAGAGGAAACCCTGCATTGTAAAAACCTGTCCCTATAAAACTGAACTTAAAGACAGAGATAAAAGTTAGTGCATCAAGAATATTCAACCTTTTTGATGCAGATTTATGTTGGTTTTTAAAACCTGTTCTGCTCTGTAAGATTATACACATGGGTCTGAAACTTTCTCCCTCCTCCTTTGGCTTATTTTGCTTTTTCTCTTACCCAACTCCTTCCTTCACATTGAGGGTTCAAATTCCAGTTCCTCCCTCTTCCCGCGGCTGTGGGCCAGTAAAGCTGGAGGAGTGTCAGCTGCTGGAGGAGCTGGACGGTTTCATAAACAGCGCAGAGGAACTGAGTCGAACTGCTGCTTTCACAGTGAGTCTGAATGAATCTTTTCTCTCTCTTCTGTCCTTTCAGCCTTTTTACTGGGACTATTAGGACTGTTAGATTGTTCTCTCACTCTCCAAACTCAAATCAAACAAGGCAAAGTTTCCGGAACTGATTTATTGAGCTGCTGAGCTGCATGCTGACAGCTTTGATTCATGAATCAGTGCTGCTGAATTTACAGTTGCAGGCACAAGTACATGGACACTGGTGCAAAGTGACTAAGTACATTTGCTAAAGTACTTAATTACAGCTTTGAGGTACTTGTACTTTAGCATTTCCTAGTTAGTAGTTTTCCCAGTTTATGCTCAAATGCTTTTAAAAAGGCAGTAACAAGTTTGAATTAAGTGATTAGGTTTTTAAATTAAGTGATTAGGTTTTGACAAGTGACAAAAAATCAGGCTTTAAGTTTGACATTAACTGAATGTTTTGGAAGAAAAAACAAACAGAGTTTAAGCAGTTTTTAATGGCAATAAAAATGAATCCACTTTATCTCCTAGAGCCACATTCAAAGTCATGAGCGGTGACAACATGGAGTTAAATTAAAAGCAGACGCACTCTCACCAAGCTGAGCTCAGAGTGATGCAGCAGTCCGACTCATTCCACAAAGACACACTGTCAACTTACAGGAAATAACCATCCAACCAACTTATACGAGCTGCCGAAAAGCCACATGACTTTCTGCAGTTCCTGGAATGGCCACTAGATGCTGCTCTAAAGAACTCAGTAAACTGATTGAAAATACATGAATTCAAGAAAATCCGCTTAGTTCACCATCCATGCATTGCACTTATTACAGTCCAGTGTGTATCATCAGTTGAGGCTGGTGGGAATGTCATTAGATATTTATCAGTATCAGTAAGTATTTGACATATTTTGACCTCATGTTTTGGGACAAGATGCAGAGGTTTTGGGACTAGTTGTAGAGGTAATCCTCAACTTTTTTAGAAAACCCCAACTCACAGAATTGTCCACATTTTCTTGGTGTAGTTACACTTTTAAAAACCTGGGTATACTATTTTAAAAGCCTGTGCATAGTCTTTTAAAAGCATGAGTATAGTTACTCTTTTAAAAGCATGAGTATAGTTACTCTTTTAAAAGCCTGGGTATACTCTTTAAAAAAACCTGGGTATACTCTTTTAAAAGCCTGGGTATAGTTACGATTTTTGGCCTGGGTGTAGTTAGTCTTTTAAACAACTCACATGTAAAGTGAGTCGGAGGTCGACTTGTTTTCTTTGCGTTCAGATGAGATAAAACAACCACCACCAGAATCAGCGTCTGGCTTTCGTTCTGCTGACATTCCTCTGCTGATAAGATTCCTCTGCCTTCTAGCTACAATATGATTGATGTCTCTTTCTTTCTCTTTCTGTTCTATTGTTGGTCTTTTTATGTGTCCGTATTTCTGTTCCAAAACTTTTTGGTCCGATCTAGAAATGACCAAAAACGAGCAACTGGTCAGACGCTGCAATGGATACAATTCACAAGATACAACTGCGTATTTTAAGTGTACAATTCTGTCTCTGATTGTACGTTAAGTGTATAAATGTGCAAAAATTTATAGTTTGTGTTAGCAATTCACAAAAATACCTCAACCAGGTGGGAGAGGCCAGACAATTAGTATTCGTGACATTGTAATGGCGCACACGATAAGTGTTGCCATTACATTTTCCCAACATTGAAGAAATAATACTGGCACTGATGGTCCAACATACACTTAAAAAAAATGCCCAAATCAATGGTAGTGTCTCCTTCTTCTCGCCAATTTAACTTGAATCTACCTGCGTCTTAAAAGGTTTGTCACAATCAGGAGCTGCGACGACAGTAACAGAACAGATCAGAACACACGTGGGAGCACTTTGACATTGGGGAGACCAGAAGAAAGGAGTGCTCAAGAGGTTCGTCAATTCTTTTTTGAATGCTGGCACAGGATATTAATCAACCTCATCCCACACAGGACAAACTTCCCCACATCCTACAATCCTGTCAACACAGGTCACTGTCGTTTTAGCAAACTCACCTTTTGCAGGGACTAGCTGCAAATTTATCTTTTAGAAAAACAGGTGTTTAAATGTTCGACAAGCATGCAAATTGTTCACTAAAATTCACAACTGGCAAACCAGCAGAGAAAAGAGTTTATTTATTCCAGAAGAACTGGAGATATACATTGCCCCACAAGAGAGACATAAACACTGTCACAAAGGACCCTGCTGAGCTCAGTCTAAACCTGCATCCATTAGTTGAGTGGTTAGTTTATCTGTTTGTTAAATCCTTATTAACCTTTTCTCCCTCTAGTGCTGCAGTCATTTTAATTTTGGCCTTCGCCCAGACACAGCCAGCAGCTTTCACTCTCGCTCTCACTATGTAAACATACAGCACACACACATATGTTCGCTCTCCAACAATCTAGAAAACTACAGCCGTAGCCACAGGTCGACATGTGTGTGAGAAATGAGCAGAAACTCTGGAGTGCAGTGTGTGTTTGTTGGCTGCCTTTTGTGTCCAACGTTGGGTGCTGTGTTACAGCAGCAGGAACTGAGCAGTCACATGTTCAGAGTCTGGATGTTGAAATGGGCTTTATGACTGCAGTAAATGTGGCAGTGTGTGTGTTTGCTGAGTGGTATTAACAGGTAGATATCAGTGTTGACTCCTAACAGACTGTGTTTGTATTTTACAGGTGAAAACTGAATCATGGTGGCCAACAACCTCAACACGAACTCTGACCCCGCAGGGTCACGACCTCCTGCCCTGCGCTGGAGTCCATTCAACAACATCAAGGTTTGTCTCTGCTTCACCTCCAGTGTTTGATGAACAGTGACACTCAACCCAAGAGCAGAATTACTTGAAAGCTTTGTACTCATTGGACTTGGTGTTCCAGAGGTTTCTGTGCTGTGAGGACAAAGTTCACTTCCTGACGTCCCTCCTGGTATTGTTCTCTGGTCTCAACATGAAAACATTTCCTCTGGAGCTCACCGTCACTCGTGGTTTCACTTTTTCAGGCCTCGTATTTGTTTGTTAGATTTTGATTAGTTTGATAAGTGCAATTTGCACTACCTTGTACCTCCTTCAGCCGTCACTCTTTTCAGTCTGCTACTCCCAGTGACCAGAACCAAAAGTCTGCACACCCTTATTCTGTTTTCCTCCTTTAATAACTCATTTATTTCTGATCACTGCACTTAGTTTTGAATCTACCTCTCTGGAACACAGTACCTATCTGTTGTGTACATACTATATTGGGCTGTTTTAACTGTTTAACTGTATTGTTTTTTGCTGTATATATAGATATATATATATCTATATATCTCTATATATATAGAGAGATATATATCTATATCTATATCTATATATATATACACATATATATATCTAGATATATATAT
>NW_023339763.1:505386-506025 GCF_004916995.1 Morone saxatilis | reverse complement strand
GATTCAGATCTCCACCTGCTGATGAAGTAGATACAGCAAACTGAAAATCCATCTAACGACCAAATCAGCTGTTGAAGTCATTTCAAACCTTTCTAACTTGTTGCACATCTCTTCTAAAGGTAAATTATCTTCAAACAATTTACACTTGTATCCAAATGAATACCACAATGTGCCTATATTTTATTTGACTTTTTAAGCCTCCGATGCTACTAACTAGCTCGCGTTTCTACAAATCACTCCATCGCCAACACCACGAAGCAACCAGCGCCACAGCCAAGACACAGCCAGCCGGACAACCCCAGCTTAGCTTAGCTACAGTTAGCTAGCTGGATGTCCCTGTGGTCACACATAAATCAGTCCATGGACAGCAGAGAAAGTGGCTGCGCTACAACCCGTTCGATACAGTGATTGATACAATGACACAGAAACATGTAGTTTTGTGGTTTGAAAACATTAATTATATTTTTTTTTATATAAAATCTGAGCTCATGACAGAAAAGATAATTTTGTAAAGGATCTTCTGACTCTCCTGAATAAAATGAGCATAGTTCAAGAAATGTGCCTTAATGAATAAATAATGTTTTTAATGCTTATGACTACGTTTGGACTGGTTTCTTTTTTTCAATTCAATTCAATTCA
>NW_023339763.1:497332-505361 GCF_004916995.1 Morone saxatilis | reverse complement strand
CGAAAAATTCCACCGAAAATGGGGAGCAAAAAAGTCAAAATGGGCCAACTTTGGGACGCACGCCACGGACACGCCTTCAACGCTACATTGCACAAATAGCACAACTTTTAATCAGCCACCATTTTTTGACTGTACTGGACCAATTTGAAGCAGATCCGATGAATCCCCTAGGGAGGAGTTCGTTCAAATTACAACGCGAAAATTTCACGAAAGTTGAAAATGGAAATTCAAAATGCGGCCGCATCTTCCCGGTGCGGTTTGGGCGTATGGGTCCAAGAGGCTTTTTTGGTACGTCTTGGTGGGAGTTACACTGCCTACCAAGTGTTCGTATCATATCGCGTGAAACGGGTTGGCGCCGGGGCGGCTGCTATTTTTTAAATTCCTTGGGAGGGGGGGCGCTACGAAACCGATAAACATGGATTTTTATGGTGAGCTTACAGGCCCCACCTACAACGTGGCCCTGGTGAATTTCATATTCATAACTATTACGGGTTCTTCACACAGTGATTTACCATCCCACCAGACCCGCACCACCAGTGGCGGCATCATTTGACACATTTATTAGGGAGGGCGCTCAGGGCGAGCCATGGGCCAACATCGCCTACCAAGTTTCATTTTTAATCGCATCATGGCGGATTTGCCGGAGATATAAACTTGTTCGATTTTAAAGGGAGCGCCACCTTGGTGGGGATGGCTTTAAAATTGCTACACGATCCCTGGAGAACTGCATTGCTGGAACTATGGACTCAAGTTTGGTTCAATCGGTCGGACCAACCAATATGGGAGAACGCTCCACTTGGCCTGTTTTGAACAAAATGTACAGGGCAATAATGAATTCATAACAGGCTTATTTTTTAAATATCGAAAATTCTTTCAAATGCCTTTTGCCAGCGACGCTCCCCCCAAGGATGCTATGGTGGAAAAATTTCGCTGAAAATCGGGCAACGTTTATAGGAGTAACACGAAAAAGTGTGTTGACCCATTTTCGGCGCTCTAGCCGGGAAAAAAATAATTCTTAGGCGGAAGTGGCGTGGCCTATATGGGGGAGGTTTCACGCTCCATTCACAGAACGCGTGCAGATATAAAGGGTTTTGAATGTTGCGACAAACTATGCCAGGAAGTTATTAGCAAACGCACTTTTGATTATAGTAGCGCCACCTAGCTGCCAAATCGAAACGCGACACATAGAATATAAACTTTTTTCGCCACGTCGTGACAGGGCTGTGCCGGACGTTTCATGGAGTTTTTTGGAGCCATGTTGGGAGGCCCCTTCCAAATATTGCGCTTCGTTTAGGGGAGGGAAAAGAAGAAAAAGAAAAAGAAAGAAGCAATTCCTTCAATTACAATACCTTCGCACGTTCAGTTGGCCTCGGGGCCCTAACTTAACTGATGAACTGGTGGACTCAGTGTTTGCGATTCTGAGGCAGCAGGAACAACAGAAGTAAGGTGCTGACTGCCGTTGCCAGCAGGTGGAGCCCAAAGGTCAAATCCAAATGTCCTTTAACACGTGTTGTTTCATGTCACATTTATCCCCTGTATGTTTGCCAACTGATTGATCACCTGGGGGAAGTTCATTATTTAAAGGGACAGTTTTCTGCATACTTGTACATTTTAATTATTTTTATTAAATTTACTGACCCCTTGCTAGCTCAGGCTGTGTAGGGGAATTGCGCTTGGGAACCAGAGGGGTCGGGTGTGGCCTGTTCAAGTCCCACAGACCAATATGGGAGGTGCTGGACTGGTAGCTGCGGAGAGTTTTGCCCAGTTTCACCTCCGTGTGCACTGCCGAGGCTACCTTTGAGCAAGGCAACCTAACCCCAACGAAATCTTGCCTCATGGCGGCGCTTATTAAAGTTGCAGCCCCCATCACTCCACCGTCTCTGTTTCTCAAGTGCATGAAGGGTGTGTATTCAGGCCTGTGCTGCTGGGTGTGTTATATATAAAACAAGGAGTGGAAAAATATATTTTCTTTTTCTTTCTAGTGTATTTTTTTTTCACATCCTCCATTAAAAAAATAAACATTTTAACAGTTTTTGCTTAGTTGTCTTGCACACGGCCCGACAAAGCTATGAATTTAGACAATCTTACAAATCGCCACATGATGCTAGCTTATTGCCACATCATTTTTTTGATCCATCTTAACCAAATTTAACACAGAATTATGTAGCGGACATTGTACGATAGTTGTTCTTGTTGGCTTGATAGAACAGAAACACGGCACTGAAAGAAAACTCCTTCTGCACTTAAATATAGTCGGGCAAACAAAACTGGATTCCAGCCTTCCCAACAACCCAAAAAACACAAACCTGCGGTTCAACATGAATCCCTGCAAAGAGAAGACCAGCAACAGTTTTGTGGGTTTTTTTTTTCTTTTTTTTTTTTTGGCCCTTTGTTTTAACAACATTTTACACAAAGTTCCTGGTACACACTTGCAGCCACATCTGGCTAAAACTCAGCAAAAACTCTACTGGAGGTAGAACCAGAACTGCGATTTCAGATTCTCCACCTGCCTGGGCCATGAAGTAGATTACAGCCAAACTAGCAAAATCCATCTTTAACGACCAAACAGCTGGGTTGCAAGGTCATTTCAAACCTTTTCTAACTTGTTGCCACATCTTGCCTTTCTAAAGGTAAATCTATTTCAAACAGATTTACACTTGTATGCCAAATGAATACCACAATGTGCTATATTTTTATTCCGACTTTTTAAGCCTCCGATGCTACTAACTAGCTCGCGTTTCTACAAATCACTCCATCGCCAACACCACGAAGCAACCAGCGCCAGGCACCCACACCGCGCAGCCAAGACACAGCCAGGGCCGGACAAAACGCCCCAGCTTAGCTTAGCTACGGCTTAGCTAGGCTGCGCATGTCCCTGTGGTCACACATAAATCGGGTCCATGGACGACAGCAGGAGAAGGTGGGGCTTGCCGCTACAACCCGTTCGATACAGTGATTGATACAATGACACAGACACATTGTTAGTTTTGTTGCGTTTTGGAAACTTAATTTATATTTTTTTATATAAAATTCTTGAGCTCATGACAGAAAAGATTAATTTCGCCTAAGAGGATCTTCTTGACCTCTCCTGAAATAAAATGAGCCCATAGTTTCAAGACAATGTTGCCTTAATGAATAAATAATGTTTTTAATGCTTGATGACTACGTTTGGGACTGCGTTTTCTTTTTTTCAATTCAATTCAATTCAGTTTATTTTGTATTAGCCGCCCCAGAATTCATTACAGAAGTATAATCTCAGGACACTTTTCAGATTTTAGAAGCAGGCGTCTAGACCGAACTCCTCCTATAACATTTACAGAGACCCAACAGTCCACGGGATGCAGCAAATGACCTTGCGATGGTGACAAGGGGAAAAACTGGCCTTCTTAACAGGCGGGCAGAAACCTCAGACAGACCTCGACTCTACGTGTCTGTTCTGTTGGACTTTCCAAATATGTAGCGGAGCAGCAGGACTATAACTACCGATGTTTATACTTGTAGTAATGTAGCTGTGGCACCAGCAACACATTGTGCTGCTCAATTTTCAACATTTAACGTGCAAATAAAGAAAAAATCAGATTTTGAGATTTTCAGTAGGCCTATATGAAGAAACATACAAACTTGTAGAATGAACATGATGTTGTGCTTGTTTGTGGTTAGAAACTTAAAGTTTGTTTCAGCTGTTGCATGTTGGGAGCTCTGGGACTACACTGCCCCCTGACGGTCCACCAGTGCGTGTTCTAGCAGCCTGTAATGACTTCTGTTAATGTTTCTGAAACAAATGTGATCATTAATGAGATCCGCTGTGAGCTGCTGCCTAACAAAACACTTATCAACAGTTTCTGATGGTAATTAGTCCTCTGGGAGCAAAGACAGAGGCCTACTAATAGATGTTTACCAGAGGAGCTAATGAAACCTCCTGGGACCTGCAGGGACCCACATCACAGCGAAACCTCTGGCTGCTGATTTTCTACCATAAAGATCTACAAACAGTTAAGTCTGGTAAAAGAGCAGGAAATGTGCTAAGTCAGTTAATAAACAGTAAACAGTGGTCAATTGGTTGGCTTTAGCTAATTAGCAGTAAGTATTTGGTCATAAACCAAAGTATCGGACAAATAATACATTTGACCTGATGATGGTGGTCGACGAGTCAGGGATCATTAAAAAGATTACAATTCACCGAGGGAAACAGGAATGGGAATGTCTGAAACCAAATTTCACTCAAAACCATAAAATGAGGGGGCAATTTTCTTACCCAGAGTCATGTGAGACGAGATCAGTTAGCCTAGCTTAGCATGAAGACTGGAAGCACTTGACACTGACAGCTGCCCCTGATTTCCTAGTCGACTAGTCGTTGCATGTTTTTGATACTAATTTTATTATTTAAATATATTTTAAACTGCTATTAGGGAACAGCTCTAGACAGGTGTTTTGTTTTTATAGAGCTATGCTAGCAATTCCCCCTGCTTCCAGGCTTCGTGCTAAGCTAGGCTAAACATATCCTGGACTTAATGCTGCATTCACATGGAATCAGACAGGCGGTAGACCGAAAACCGGATGTCATGTTAGTGGATGGGAGCAGGAGGGCAATATTAGGTGATGCCAAGTTCAAAACCAGATGTTATGTAGCTCAAATCATGGACCAAAGAGACGTTAATTATTAAAAAATTACATAGAATACTATACAAGAAATACTTTTATTCAATACATTTTATTCTATTTTTGTAGACGATATGACATCACTATAGCAACATATCGCCATGTGTGTTTCAGTTTACCGTCCGGCCATTTTGTCGGACTCTTAGTTGGGTTTTACCGTGCTGTGAGGGAGGTGCTGTCTTCTTTAGATTTCCTGACAATATACACAATATGTAACAGACATATAGAGCTTGTGTAAGAAATACTAAATTAAATCAATATAATAAAATGATCAATATCATGGGTCACAAATACCCACACTCCTGCAGAGAGTAAAGACAGAAGAAGGTTGGTGTGTCTCCAGAGAAAGTGAGCGGTTCCCTGTCCGATGCCCCCTGACCGCCTCACTGCAGTTTTTAATTCTATTAACATGTTGGTCATTGAGACACCTGGGAGCGCCGAGGCCTTCAGGACTCTCATTACACAGGTGCACGAGGTAGCACTTTAACAGAACCTGGAATCATTGGCATGAAAACGTTTGTGAATCTCTGTCTCATTGGACACGAATGCCATCATCTGAATCATTATGAACCGAACCAGAGCATTAAACCCTGTCACGAAACAAACTAACCACCCAGGTTTCAGTCTAGAACTTCCCTGCCAGATGCTACTAAATCCTACACACTGGACCTTTAAATATGGCACAAAAACACATACTATACAGACACAGTCACAGACACATCCGTCTGTCCATGTTCTGTACCAACATATCAGAGTCACAGATTGTAAAATGATTCATTGCCAATAAACAATATATTTAACGGAAAGCAGGCAGGAGAAGGCCAATAACACCATACAATATATCCTTTAAAGTACTGTGTCATACCGTGATGTTAAAACTCATTCAGCTCTGGTTTGCACAAACTTTTAAGAAAAGTCACAACATAAAAGTTGTTAGATCTTTGGAGAACCCTCTGGGGCAACCAGAACTGTAGAAGCCAACTGGGGATTTCATGTTATTTGTTGAGTCTGAACAGAGAAACTTTCCTCCTCAAAGAAGCAGGAGCTTGTTGATTCAGTTTGGGGTGGGAGGTTGGGGTTAGCCTAGTCCCTCCGGCTTATGGAAGTAATTAACGAGATGTCGCTGTAACAATGGGAAACAAACAGACAGCGATGGTGAAACAGTGAGCTCATATTAACATTTCATTACTCAGAATGGGAGGCCTCATGGCATAGACCACACTAAAGCAACTATCATCTGACAACACGTCTGTTTTTGACCTTTTAAAGTTTCCAGGATGTTAGATAGCTCACAAGCATGAAACAGTAATATAAAATCCAAACTACGTTTCATTTGGAGTCATAACAAGCACATCATGTTTAATTAGGAAAGGTAGTTTAAAAGCACACAAATACTACCATTAGAAACAGAGTAAAATAAGCTGATAATGATCCTGATCAGCCAGCATCAGTAATCAATACTCCCATTATTCCGTTATATCAATATTATCTACCATTTACCGCCTATCCCTATATCCCTCCTAAACTAGCTCGAAGTCTGGGCAACTTGTGGTCTGCCGTGTTATTGAGGTCTTTTCTGAATAAGTATGAACAGTAGCCTAGAGTCTCTTCAGTTTACATATGCTTTCCGTTCTCCTGTGGAACAGCTTCCAGTTTGTAGGTTTTTGTGAGTCTTAGTTCTGACTCCTCGTGTTTACCACATTTAAGAGTAGGCTAAGATCTTTCCTCTTTGATAAAGCTTATAGTTAGGGGCTGTGATCAGGTGAGTCCTGAACTAATACTCTTAGTTATGCTGGCTATAGGCCTAGACTAGTCGGGGGATTTCCCATGGTGCACTGGCTCCTCTCTTCCTCCTCTCTCTCTGTTTCTATTTGCGACTTTTCATTCTTGTCCATTTCTAAGATTTACTATATGCAATTAGAAGTTGTTTATAACTATATTGCTTATACATGTGCGCTCCGGCGTAAGTTCTGTGGTATTGGTCTGTACAAGGTGGTTACTCATGTGGAGATCCTAAGGTCTTTTCCTATTGCCTTATGTTTGTCTGGTCTTTCTCTGAGCTTTTAGATCATTGCCATTAGCTTTAGATTACATTATACGAGTGTGGGGATGTGATTATTTTTGTTGGGACATGGTAGTACATGTCTATGTTGTGTTGATCTTCATTGTTGTTTGCTGATTGGTGTTTCGGTTGCTGTTGTTGCTGTCTGTCTCGCGTGTTGTCTCACCCTTATCGTTTGCTATGTATGTCTCTCGTTTCTCAACAGTCCTGATATCTACCCGCTCCCCTGCCCCACCTTTTTGATTCTCAAGTTTGATTTCGAATCTGATATTATATCTAAATCTGGGGAATTAATGTAGTTGTTTGGTTACTGTTGTTGCTGCCTGAACACTCGTGTCCTGGTCTCATCGTGTTCATTCTATGTCTGTTTCCTCCGCCACAAGTCTGACCGGGAGTGCAGAAGACCGACCGCAACCTTAAGTGCCGACGGGTCGTGTACCGAGGTTTGCTGCCTTTGTTTTAACAGCAGATGTTTTTTGTGGCCCACTCGGTTCTCCGATATGTGTGGATACATTGCTCTTTGTGAGGTGAGTGGTGATGGTGATATGTTAGATGGTTTGACTGTTGGGTCTCCTTGTGAATTGTATGTAGTCTGGTACTAAGATTCATTACTCTGCTGCTCTTATTATCAATGTTTGTCTATAATGTGATTGTTGTGATGGTGAAATATGATTGTATATTACAAACATTAGTCGCAGATGTAAGTATTGCTAGGATAGAAATTGCGCTTGCTGTTTCCATTATTTTTCATATTACTCTCTTGTTTTCTTGTGTTTTCTTGTGATGTTTCTTATCTAGTGTGTTTTTTTTTATAATCCCGTCTGGAGAGTTACAGCTGACAGAGTTGCTGCAATCAGGATAGTCTTCGTCTATGTGAATTTGTATAATCTCACTTTATATTATTGAATATAGTATGATTGGATTGTTTAATAGTTTCATATTCTGGGGCTAACTGGGTTTGGTTCGCTCTTTGTAGTTCTCCCATAAGGGGAGTTGAAGTCTCCTTTTTTGTTTAGTTTATTATGCAAGATCATGTAATGTATTTGGTGTTTCTCATATATTGTGATGGCCACATGTGAGATCATGTGACTAACAAAGGAATTGCATTAACATGAAGGCCATGTGGTGGAACAAGCAAATAAAGCCGAATTGTCGGGTATATACCAATTTCTCAGCAGTATTGAAGAATAGTCAGTCCGATTGTATGTGTCTAGTAATGGTGGAGCAATGTCATTATGTAGTGAGGAAGTGCTGTAACTTTGCAAGAGGATGTCAAGTCTTAGAATTGGGTATTTACTTATAGTTAGC
>NW_023339763.1:496558-497307 GCF_004916995.1 Morone saxatilis | reverse complement strand
ATTATTGCTATGTAAAAAGTCACACAAACTGTTTGGGACTATTTTTTCTAGAATCTTAGAGAGGAAAGGGAGGTTAGAAATCGGTCTAGTAGTTGGCTAAAACCCCTGGGTCGAGAGTGGGCTTTTTAAGAAGGGGTTTAATTACAGCTACTTTAAAGGACTGTGGTACATATCCTGACAATAAAGAAGATTAATCGTATCCAGTAAAGAAGTGCCAATTAAGGGTACAACTTCTTTAAGCAGCCTAGTTGGGATTGGATCTAACAGACAGGTTGATGGCTTCGATGAAGAAATTATTGAAGTTAACTGATGAAGATCGATAGCCGAAAAACATTCTAAAATATATAGTATACTTACTGTTTTGAGTGCACAGGCTGGCTCATGTTCAGTTTTGCCGCCACCCAGGAGAACCTCATCAATCTTGAGGACTACACATCCTCAGTGATACATCTGCACGCGCCGCCAACACCATGATAAAAAAACACACTTCTTCAAAATGGCCATGAGTTGTATTGTTTTTGTTACATTCTCATTTGGGACATGTTAAATTCAACCTTAATCCAAACTCACGTTGACTGTAGCAAATGAATTCTTTCCTCCAGTAACAGGGCCAGTCCTCCCATCTTCCAGAGAAGCTTAAGACTGTCACCACACAAGTCTCATTCCCGCCAATGTTATTAGGTTCCTTTGGTCTCCAGTACCTGAATGAGGAGTTACTTCCATCCGACCACTTCCAGGAGTCCCTGTAA
>NW_023339763.1:491103-496544 GCF_004916995.1 Morone saxatilis | reverse complement strand
TCACCTTCTGGTTCTCTGCCATGTTCCTCACACTGGCCAGGTCTGTGTGGTTCTCTCTGCAGTAGCTCTGGGCCTGGGTCCATGTCATGAGATTGTTGTTGAGGACAAATGTCACATTGGGTCCTGGAAATAAATAAATCAATTGTAATCAAGGGTTCTCCCCCAATGTTTGTTCTGGGGATTTAAATTAAATGATGATTGGGATATTTGCCTATAAACAAGATTGTTCATCATTCTCTGTAGAACAATAGAAAAGAAGAAGAGTGTGTAGTTAATATGAACACCCACAGCCACCGTGTCTGAACACAAACTCAAAGGAACCAGAGCAAAGGAAAAAAACTTCACTCACCTTTCTTTTTTAATGAATATGTATTGGAATTAGTGTTATAAATGATCTGTAATAGGAAGCTCACCGCTGACATCAAAGCAGACTGATTTGGTGGCACATGTGCAGGGGTTATCGCGCCAACGTCCATTATCATATATGGCAACACAATGTTCTACACTTTCGTAGTTGTCTGGTTGCCCAACCTCCCAGTTCCTGAACTCTGCCTCCTGCCTGTCTTCATAGAACATTTGATCTGCCAGTGACCACCTCCAGCTGTTCCTGTCGTCGTACAGCCCTATCCAGGCTCCCTGAAAGCAACAGCATAACAACAGAATAACTTCAATTCTCATATAAAACATTTATTAGCCTTGAAATTACCTGGCTAAACTTAAAGCTACTCAACGATATCTTTTCATATAGCAAGTATGAATCTGATCCTCTACCAGTAGATTTACTGATAACCTTTGTACAGTGCCAGAGGGCTCAATGCACAGTAACTAAAGAAAACATATGTTAATACACGAAACAAATATAAGTAAAGAAAACATCTTCACCAATTTGTAAACACATGTACAGCTTTTACAAAAATAAAAAACTATAAACACTGCAAATCCCACAGAACACAAGACAAATCAATTCAGTTAGTGGAGCAATGTTTAGTTTTAACATTCTGATTGCATCACTCAGATATTATGTACTATGTAAATATCTGCAATCATATCTGAATCATGCTATCGGAATATTAAAAATACAATAATTACACTGTTTGCTCATTTTCCAACATTCCTCCAATCAGTCAACTTCAGTAACTTCACAAGCCACAAACCACACCAACGGATCGCATGTCTCGGTTGTTCATCCTTTATTTCTGTCCCCTTGATACTTTCGTTATTTATAATTGTGTTCTGAGAAGATTGTGAAGTCAAAATTCATTATGACAAATGGTGTTAATTTTAGCCAACAATAAATTATGTAACAATACAAAGCTAACCATTCACCAAGAGCAATGCAAGCAGGGTCATCCGACTAGTTAAGCTGGGGTTGGCAGGCTAGCATTCCTTCATGGTGTTGGCTGATGGGGTGATTTGTGAATGGAAAGCTTATTAATAGTATTTATTAATAGCATGGAGTCACTGGCCCAAATAAAATATAGGTACATGGCAGATGTAAGTACGTTATTCTAAATATGACGTAATTTTTTCTTCCAGTGTTCAGTCTATTGTTTGTAACTTTTGGCCAATTCCCAGGATGATGCTAACTGGCCCCTACAAACCATGCACCAAGCAACCTGACACTAACTGAAGTTCACTTGACGGCCACTGGATTCATACAACCTTTAAGTTGCAGTGGGTTGAACTCTCAGGGTCACCGTACCGGTGTACGGCTACAATTATTTAAAGTAGCTGAAATCAAGAATACACATCTTGTGAAGTTGAGCGCANNTGAGGAGCAAAAGAGGAAGTAGCACGGCCCCGAACCGAACACCCTAAGGGGATAAAAGGTGCTACACAAGGAGGATCGTGGTTAGTCCTCGGCCGGCTCTCGGGTTCAAGACTTGCTGATCAATCGACCACATCGGAGCAACTCATCTTTGAACTTAGAATTTCAACTCAAGAGACGGAGCAAACAAACAAGCTATCATCCCCGAAAGAGAAGTCCAACTACCTACAGCCGAGACGGGAGCGACGGGCAGAGGAGGATTAACCATTTCCACCTGGCTTCAGGTTCCAATTGTTCACCAAGGACCATTTTTTTGTTCACCCTGCCATCAGATACTGCACTCAGAGACTTTGCGGACTTTGGACAAAGTCAGGAGTTTCAACAGCAACCAACAGTACGGCAGGCAAGCACTGCTGGACTGGCCATCGGGCATACCGGGCATTTGTCACGATGGTGATTTATTTTATTTTATTTTTTTACTAATGGTACTACGTACTAGTAGCTATTAGTAATGATGATTAGTCCCATGATACCCCTACTTGGGGCCCAAAACCTGTTTAGATCAGACCATTAGTGGATCTCTGGGCTGGGACGCAATTACGGCCGAGGGCCGATGCCCCTCCCTCTCTGGGCCTCTGCTGTCAATCAATCAATCATACAGAGAGAGAGGAGATCACGAAAATGGAGAACAGCAAGAAGCGGAAAGGAGGCGCGGAAAAAAGTTGGGGAAGGCATCATCCTCCCTGCACTTGGCAATAAATCCATTCGAGTGGCCAACCATCGCGGGCGCACCGTCCGGGGTGATGGACACCAATTTCCACACTGGGAGCTGAGTTTTCTCAATACAGCTTTTAAAAGACTGAAAAATGTCCTCTCCCCACACGAGTTCTTTCATGGGTACGGTACGGTTAACAGCTCCTCTTTTGCAATCATATCGAATAAAAATGCACAACTGGGCTGTGTCATTCACGTCTGTAGACTCTAAAACACTTGCAGTCCGCTATATCCCTCCAAAGTTTCTGGGTCTCATCCTCGGCCCATGCTTCACAGCGACTGTTAGTACAGCTGACCTGTGTCAGAAACGGTCAGACGTTAGAATGGTTGTCCTGTATGTCAATCAAGTGACAAACATTATAGTGAGGATGGATGATAGGCTGACCTTTGCGATCGACCGGTAGATCGCGATCGACGTAATGGTCTATATTATAAGACTGTAAAAAGTACTTGCACTTCTAAGCTTTCCACAGCAGAGTTTGTGGAATATGTTGTCATATTGTGGTTTAAGCTAGCTAAAGTTATCTTGCTTATTAACATAGACAAATTGCTAGCTAGCTAATTTAGCAAAATACTGTCAGTTAGCTTTATCCAGACTCCCAGGGCTGATCTGGTTGGTTTGCCATTTGCAGGTTACTCATATCTGTTTTGGGCGTGTGTGTTGCCGTTGTGTAGGCTGGAGTTCATGTTATGTTTTTCTGTTTATGTTCAGTAATTAGGGCCTCGCATGCCAAGGGCCTCACATGCCAATTCCCTCAGGGCCTGGTACCCAGCTCTATTAACTCCTCCAGCTCCTGAAGTTGCCTTGCAGGTTTTGGAGATCAGAGATCATTAGCAGGATACTTTACATTTCAGGCAGACGTCCAACAGCGGCAAGCAGCGACAAAAGCAGCAGATTACCTGTGTTTGAACATGTTGCATTGCTGTTGCAACAGAGGTTGCTGATACAACTTGTCAACAGTCCAAACAAGTGGAGTTTTCACAGAAACCTTCCTCAAGAGAACTTTATTGAACTCTGTACAATCACTGATAGACTGTGTTTATTGGTCCTGTGATAACAAGAGTTGAGTTTGTGTTTCATGACTGACTGGTGCTCTCTTCTCTTTCCAGACCAGATCGAGTTGAACCACAAGGACCTGCGCTGGGTGGGAGCCTGGTGGCTTGGCTTCCTGGTGGCGTCCTGCCTCCTCTTCCTTACTGCACTGCCTTACTTATTCTTCCCCAGAAACATGCCCAAAGAGGTGAGCAGAAACAGTCCTACCTGAGCTAAAGCAGCACCAATGATCCCCTCTTTTAATAAAGTCTACTTTTCAAGACTCAATGAAACTTGACGACAATGTTCTAACTACTAACTTTGAATATTGCCACCTGGTCAGTGGTCCTCCATATAAAGAAGAGTAAATATGTCCTGTTAGACTATCAAAATAAAGCTTGCAGGGTTAACGTTGTAAAACAGCTGCAGCTTGGTTAGGTTTAGGAAAAGGACGTTCATGATGTGCACCAAAATGTTTGATGGGACATTTTAATGGCATTCTGGCTCCCCACAGAACTGTTCAATACATGAATATTGATTGGCTCTGGCTAAATTAGAGAAAGACCAGTTTGTTTCCTGTTAGCAGCCTGTATGAGTTGCTTATTACTATATGAAGGAGACTCCTTATAACATTTACAGAGACCCAACAGTTCCCACCATGAGCAAGCACTTGGTGACAGCAGCAAGGAAAAACTTCCTTTTAAGAGGCAGAAACCTAGGACAGACCCCTTGGCTTTTAACAGGAGAGAGAGAGACAGAGAGAGAGACAGAGAGAGAGAGACAGACAGACAGACAGAGGTGCACAGCAACAACAGTAGCAACAACTACACTAATAGTAATATTAGGATACACAATAATGGAAATAAACCTGCCAGCCATCCAACATGTTACAAAACCTGAATCAAATCGATTCACAATAGAAACTTCCTGCTGGGAAACCTATCTAACGGTATTAGGTGGTGTAATGTTGAAGCTGTGAACTCTCTGCTCTCTGTGGTTTACTGATGTGTTTATTGCTTTATTCAAACAAAGCTTGCGATGGCAGCAGCCTACGTGACGACAGCTTATCTTAGTTATACCCACTGAAGTGATAAAGATCAGCTGGGGTTAAACTGTAACACATGATGAGGGGAGAGTTTTGTTTGACATTTGGGAATGAAGAGCAGGAAATGAGCCTGAGCGGTTTGGCTAAAAATATCTGTAGTTGTGTTGCTGGCAAAAACAGAATCAGCATTATTATAGTTGAAAGTAGAAGCCGCCACAGTTTGCTGACCTGCACAATCCTCTGTTGTTTTATTAAACTGCATCAAATACACAAAGTGACAGAAGATCGTGGGATTGATATGACAAGATTTCATTGATCCCTAAAAGGAGAAATTCATGTGCAGCACAAGAGAAAGCTTAAAGATGTAAATAAGGGGAAGAACTTAAAAATGAATTTCTCCTGTGCCTTCGTTCTCTTCTCTTCCCTACAGTGCCAACAGTGTGCAACACTAGTTAACGTTAGCCTATAAATGGAGTCCGCTAACGTCTACAAAGTCCAACACAGAGTCCAAAGTCAAAGCTCATATTACTGCTAAGCTAGTGGAACATAATGTCTGATTGGGCTTTTAGCTGGATAACGTTAGCTTGGTTGTTAACACGGACAAATTCCTAGTTAGCTAATGTAGCAAAATACTGTCAGCTAGCTTCATCCAGACTCGTTAGCTTGCTTGCTCACTGATATTATTTTATTATTTTCTAGTAAAATACTATCTGAGTAGCTTCCCAGCTGGGAGCGTACCTATGTTCCCCGGGTCCTATGTTCCCCGCTTTGTATGGGACCGGGGAACCCTAACCTTAGTGGGGAACATAGGACCCCGGGGA
>NW_023339763.1:482932-491003 GCF_004916995.1 Morone saxatilis | reverse complement strand
AACCCAAAGATATATATATATATATATATATATATATATATGTATATATGTATATATATATATATATATATGTGTATATATATATATATATATATATATTAGCAGGTCGTCATTGAAAATGAAGATTCTCTATTGACTAATCTGGTTAAATAAAGGTAAAATTACCCAACTTTCTGACTTCCCTTCTTCTTCTTCTCTGCAGTTCTTTGTGTTTTGCCACAGTTTGCTGCAGCTGGCACAGCTGTTGGTGTCGGGCTACATGAAGAGCTCCATCTCCACCATCGAGAGACGCTATGGCCTCTCCAGCCAGAAGTCAGGAGTCCTGGCTGCTTTCAACGAGGTCAGAACGGGATGCTTCCTGCAGTTTGTTCTCTTCTCTGCTCGTAAACATCACTGCTCCTCCATCTTATTATGTGCAGACTATAAAGACTTATAAAGAGCAATGTTGGTAATTTGGAATCTCCATCTCCTCATTGGACCCACGTTTCAGCCACAGTTCCCGAAGTCTGCCTCAACTAAACTCAACTCAACTTTAAGTCCAACATAGGTCCAGAATAGGGCCCGCAATGGTCTTACATTTGGCTATGATATGGCTACATAATGGGCCATAACTTGCTTCCAGGTCTACTTCACTGCTGTATTTAGGCAGACTGTATGGGCCGGACTAATTTTGCTATGTGGGACGTATCTTTAGAGTTCTGTTTTTAAACTCAGACTTCATTCAGCAAGAGTGATATATTTCTGTGTGCTATGACCTTTAACCTGCACGGACAACAGCTCCTACACTTCTGACTCATGTTTATTTTCCCGTCAGAATAAGACTTTTGTTTGTGTGTCCAGGTGGGAAACACGGTCCTCATCGTCTTTGTGAGTTTCTTAGGGAGTCGAGTCCACCGGCCGCGCTTCATTGGAGGAGGAGCTTTGCTGGCCTGCCTGGCCTCGCTGCTGATAGCGATGCCGCACTTCCTGAGCGGACCATATGACTACACCGACCGCATCAGCTGTGAGATCAAACACACAAATCCCCCAAAAAAGCCTCTGAAATAGTGATTCTCATCTTGATTTGATTTGATTAAAAACTGGGTTTATTCCTAAGAAACTGGATAGAAGGAAGATACAAGTTAGTTAATTCCTATGGAAATTACCCAGATCTTCCGCATATGACAGCTGATAAAACTGATAAAATCATTTAATCGTGCAGCTTGTCTAGACTTTTCAAACATTATCGGATCAAATTCTGATGGTGAAATGAGTCATTTCGCAGGGGTTGTGACGCTCAACAAAATAGATGAGATATTTTTCTTGCTCATCCATATACGACCTCTCATTCTGATCTCAGGACAAATTCAGGACATGAGGCTGGAACAATGTAGACTCACCCTCCCCTTCTGTTTCCCATCAGCCTCCGGGGATAACAGCTCTGGCCTCTGCCAATCAGAGAGCACCCTCACCACCTCATCGTCCAATCAGAGCTGCAGCCAGAAGGAGAGCCCCGCCCAGCAGGTGGTGTACCCTCTGCTGCTGCTGGGTCAGCTGCTGCTGGGTATCGGAGCCGTCCCCATCCAGCCCTTTGGCATCTCCTACATCGACGACTACGCCAGCAAGAAGAACTCGCCGCTCTACCTCGGTGAGCTCACTGAGGAAACTCTGAATTATCCAAACAGTCCGGTCCTGGTTAGTAAAGTGAACCACCACCAGAACAGGTTTTCCAGTCAAAGAGATTTTAATTATGCTAGCTATGCAAACTTACCTGCCTGCAGTAGTGGAGACAAACAGCAGTTAGTCTACCCATCACTTACTGACTGATTAGCAACTAGGTGTGGAGCAGCACATTTACATTTAGTCACTTCATGTGTCTTCTGATCTGATATCGATCCAATCTAAAAAAAATCCCAGTGTAAATGCAACCAAAAAGCATTCAAGGTGGATTGAAATCAAGTATGTCCTCAGGCAGCTGAAGGTGGCTAAATTAAAGTTAGTGGCATCATGGATCACGTTAGATGGGGAAGTCATTTTGCAAGCTAACCTTCGCCAACTGACCTATCCACTCAGATAGATGTTTTGTTGGCAATACAACTAGTGAGCAAGCAAGCTAATGGACGCTAGCCTGAATAACAGTCTGATCAGCACCAGGAGTCTGGATGAAGCTGGCTGCCAATATTTTAATACGTTAAGTTATTGCCACCTGTCTCACCTCCTTAAACCTATTATAATTGTATTATTAAAAGAGCATTATGTAATCCACTTTCTTTTACTTCCCACTGTTAAATAACAGCGGTGTAAAAAAATTTCTCTGACTTTGAACATTATTGGAAACATTTGGGATAATGTGTCATTTTTTTCAGGTAACGCTGCGTTTCATCGGTCACCTGTCAATAACAATTTAGCTTTAGTCTCAGCCTGTTAGTATGATGTCGTAACCTGGGACATTTTAGCTTCAGCCTACGTCTGTTGTTATTCAGTTGGAAGCCACTTTTTTACCATCCACTGTTTAGATCTTGGTGGTTTTCAACTCTAGATTTGAACCGGGCTAGGCTATGATCGAGATGTTTCCCAAGCATGCATTTGGCTCATTTTCTTTTCCTTGTCTGATCTGCTGGCTCTCTGCTTACCTAACAAACCTGTTTTGAACCTGATCCGTGCACAGGAATTTAAATGTCAACAAATCACCTGAACTGTACCTCAGTGTATTACGTTTCCCTCAAAACGAATCTTGCTGTTACAGATCAGTTCATATAAACGTAACTTCTAGGAGACAGGGCTGGTCACTAACAGATCTGAATGGCATCAGTCAGGGTTAGGGTTACTAGCAGTCCAACATAAAATAATCTCTGACACTCTTGCTGCTTTTCTTCACACAAGCCAAACAATAAAGTTATTATACTTTTCTCCGACTCCCAGTTAATCTCCGCCATGAGAGCAGAGTTTTGTTATAACCTTTACTTGGTCCCAGACTTAAAATAGGCCTACAATACGGCGACACAAGCTTGCATAAAACTCAATAATCACTTTTAGTTACAGGAAGTCTTTCAGCCAGCAGCAACACATTATCCACCTAATCTCATGTTGGCAAAAACAAACTCTTTCAGCCTGCAGCAACAAAACTTAAATAAATACTTGACGCCTTCCCTCCGAGCCCAAAGAATAAAAAGTATGTTATTTAAAATTTATGCCACAAATCAAATAGTTTTTCCTGAAACAAATAACACAATTATTCCCATTCCCAAGTCAACCCTTAATTCCCACAGACCCACTGTCTTTGATCCAATCAGGCTGCCGGAGAGAATCATAGAGAACTAACATTACATTATTGAGCGCTGGTTAGTAAAACGGATATGAGAAATAATTGTATTGTAGTTTGTTCTGTTATTAAATTGGCGTTACATTTGTTAAACAATGCATTATGACTTGAAACTCCAACGGAGAGTCCAATTCTTTTCTTTGCTTTGACAGTGTTATAACACACATTGCAAGCAAAACAACCACAAACACAGTAGCATTAGCATAGATTTACTAAAATGTTCAGCAACTAGAAGCTTTCTAGATATTAAAACTCTTGATTGCTGTCATCTCTCAACTTCGAGTTACTAATAATATCTTTAATTCTTTCTAGCAAGCATTAGCAGTGAAATTAACACTGCACACAGAAAAAAACCTTTAAGGTGGTTCAAGCAGACAGACTAAAACCTCAGTCACTTCTCTTCTGACAGCAGTGGTCTTCATCGATGTTCATGAGGTGTTTCTTGCTCATGCTTTTCAGGAATGCTCCTCGCTGTGACCTCCATCGGCCCGGCTGTCGGCTTCATCACCGGCTCCATCATGCTGCGCTTTTATGTCGACTTTGACAAGTTATCCAAAGGTGAGGAGACACAGCTGGGCTGTACAAACCTACACAATACCTCGAGTACAGTCAAGCTCATTTATAACACTTGTTTTAAAAGGAAGGGGAGGATTTCCTGTATGTGTCACTAATATTTGTGGGATTTCAGTCTGTATAAGTGTGAAAACACTTGAAAACACTGAAAAGCTGATTAATATTGGTCATTTCCTCACTGCAGATATAAAAACACAGAGCAGAGAGTTGCTAATAAAGGAGACAAAGGAAATAACATTCATGCTGTCTTACTTATGTAATGTGTATGTTTGTTGTATGTTTATGTAATATGTTCAGTAGTTATTAAGTTAAGTTATTTGACAACTGGTCAATCTTTATGTGTCTGAGTCAATACAGGTTCCCAATGGACTTGAGACCAAAGAAACAAGAAAAACAAAAAAACATGTAATATTCTTCATCCTTTGTCACTGTTTCATAATTGACTTAGTTAAAACGTGAACAACGTAAATCTGCCAGAATGTTATTGATTATAACTCAACCCCACAATCCGGTCTCACTTCCAACTTGTCAAATACTGCCACTTGGTCATTTCTGGACGTGCCCACCGTCAAAGTCAGGTGACGTAGCATAAAGAGTGAGAAAGTCCACACATGGAGGAGGTGGGGTGGCTTGAACAAACACAGCTGTGAAACCGAAAGTTAACAACATACTTTAAGTATCATATGTAAGTTATATCAGGCACATAACCCTAACCCCTTTCCTAAACCTAACCAAGTAGTTTTTGTCCCTAAATCGTTTCACAACATTAACCACTCAAGCTGTATTTTGAAAGTGTAACGGGAAGTTGCAGATTTGTAATCTGTAATTGCTAAATTGACCTTGGACGCTGCACGTCCTCAAATCATGCTAGAACGGTACCTGAAGCTTCATATTTTGAGGCGGAGGGCCACTGACCAAGCAGCATTATTTGATGAGATGGCAGTGGGAATGTGTCCACACCTGCACCCCAGCAGCAGTGTTGTGAAATAACCAAACAAAACCCAGTCTGAAGTGTTTGCTTGAAAAACACTGAAAGATTAAGACCTCCAGTTCAACAGGTGTTTCATACAGGGGAGTGTCAACCGTTGGGACTTTGTCACCATAATGTTTGTCCCAGGTAAAAATTCAGATTCATGTCAAGACTGGCAACAAAATTGCACAGGTGTGAGTCACAACACAAATGACGTCTTCCACCAGTTCTAGCTTGTAAATCAAAATTATAAGCTGATACTGTCATTTAGAGCAGATGCTTATTTGACACAGTTGCAGCTTCAAACTGTTGCTTTTTTCCTTTAAATTGTTTTTACACTTTAAGAGTGTTTAGCTGAATAATTGTATATGTGTATTATTATAATTGCTACTAGTTACAGCAGTAATAGTTTTACTGTTTACCTTTACTTAACCAGAGATGAGACTTATTGGAAGTTTTACAGAAGCAAAGACAACCCAGACAAAATAAATGGATTAAAATTAAGGTAAAATATCAAATATCCTAAAGTGATAAAATCTACAATTGTAGAGTGATCTTACATCTGTGTCAGTGATCTTACATCCAGGTACATATCAGAGACATTACACCACAGAGAGCTCACTGCTTCAGGCTACAGTGAAGTTTGATGTTAGTAGTTTGTTTAACAGTTGTCTTTAAGGTAAATCAACACTTCACAACCTGCCTGACCTCCATTTGTTCGTGTAGGAAATAGTCGTGCAGCCTCAGTCAGAACCTCGGTCAACTCCCTCCTTTCCTGTACTTAGATAGGGTTATGTTGTGTTTTGGGTTGTGCTGAATTAGGGCACTGGCACCATTTTTGGTCTAATTCAGGCACTTGTTTAACTAGCTAATTAGCAAGTGTTTGCCAACATTATGGAACTCATACTGTATGTATATTAGCATATGTAGGCACAGGAAAGGAGGAAGCTGACACGTTCTGACCGAGCACAGAGCAAAAAATGGCAGGACTTAAGAAGGGTCAATATCATCATGAAAGTATACCGGAAATTCAGCTTTTTAGATATAATAACAGTAATAATGATAATACACTTTATTTATATAGAAACTAAATTGGGTTTTTTAAAGTGCGAAAACAACAGGAATCAAACACTAAGGACCATCACTGACAATATATAGAATAATAACTGAAATAAGCAGTAGCAATAAATAAAAATGAAAGATAAAACAATTAAATAACATTAAAACCATGGTTAGAGAGACCTTTATGTTTACCACCAGGTTTTGGAAACCACCAGCAAATTCCACTCATTCAGGATTTAAAAATAAAAATGTCACTTTTAAATCCACACAGGAAGTACAGAGGAGAAAGGATCAGTGTTATGTGTTCTTGTTTTCTGATACCTCTGAGTCCTTAATGCTGTTTTTATATCAGTTGTAAAGAGAAGAGAAAGTGTTTGCTGCAAACGGAGAAAAGGAAGTTACAATAATCTACGAAGATTAAATAACACATCAACAAGAACACAGAGCATTGATTTTTGCCAGCTCTGCTCATATTTCGGGACTCACACAGTTTGTTGATGTTCAGTGAAACTGGTTGTGTGAAGCCTCTGAGATTAATGGAGCATGACTTTCTTTAGAGGCTTGTTCAAACACAAACTTGTTCCTTTACACCACGTGGGGCGTGTGAATAGAGGCAGGAGGTGATTGTGTGATTGTGTAAGTCAGCGTGTGTGTGTGTGCGTGTTTATGCATCCATGTATAATATGTGTGTTTAGGAGGACGTATGTGTGTGTGTACTTGTTTTTGCCCTCACCTTGTTGGGACCAGTAGTCCTCATGGGGACCAAAGACTTTTCGTCGTCCTCGTTAGGAGTAAGGTGTGAATATCAATCAATCAAACTTTATTTGTATAGCAGCTGTCATACAGTTGAGTGCAGTTCAAAGTGCTTTACAGACGACTGACAGGAAGATTATAACACAGAATGGACTAAAAATTAAATACGGTAGATTTAAAAGTAGAAATAAAAACAAAAATCGATTTTACAGGTAAAAAGTTTATATTACCTAAAAGCTATACTAAAAACTAAATAAAATAAACAAAGAAAGCAGGCAGAAACGATGATGTTGAAACAAACATTTGGTCGGTTTTTAGTTAACGTTAAAAAATGTAAACACTTCCAGCTGCTCTCAGATTGAGGTTAGGTTTCTGCTAACATAGAGGCTTTATGACCTATACTGCAGTCAGCAGGGGGAGATAGAGAGGGTCTGGCTCCACTTTTGGATGTTTTTGTTATGATTAATGCTGCAAAAACAATAAATTTGAGACAGAAACTTAAGTCTTAAGTTAAAATATCCAAATTTGGTACTACAGAAAACCTAACTAACTTCATCAGGAAACCCTAAATACTCAATCTAACATTGCTTATGCAGTTTTATGATGTTACTTAGCAACAGATAGTACTTCTCATCTCACCAAACTAAAGGCCTTTTTTAATATTGGTTTTCTTAGTGAAACTTACAAAAAATGGAACAAAACTATGATTGGAAATTAACGTCGTTGTAATGCGTGAACTAATAAGATTCCCCACAAGTAGAAAAGTAAACACGTGTTTGTGTGTGTGAGCATACTGAAGAGTTAGAGCAGGGGCCCCAAACTATTAAGGGACATTTTGTTGGTTGCGTAAAAGCAATAAAAAAAACAGCCTTACAGATTACACAACACTATTTGGTGTACCATAGGACAGTTTATTTTTGGTTTTGGCAAGTTGCCTGTGTAACACACTTTTACTATTATATGTTTGGATAAGAACAACAGGAACTGTTGATCAGCCTAAATCAGACCCTAACTCTAATGGTTACCAAACAGTTAAGATAGCAACGTTTGGCACCTGGACCTTTACCTGGAATGTGAGGACATTTTAATTGTGAGGACGTTGTCCGGTCTTCAAAAGGTTGTTTTAGGATTGAGGTTACATTAGGTTAGAGTAGAGTCCCCACAGGTACATAATTAGAAATGTGCATGTGAGCATACTGTGCGTCATAAGGAATAGAGGGATCACTGTGTGACTCAGTTGTGGATTTAAACCAGTATTTTTTTGCTAAGCCAGTCATTTGTTGCTGCTGGTTTTATGTGACTCCACCGCTGGACTGGCCATCGGGCATACCGGGCATTTGCCCGGTGGGCCGATTTTGGGCCGGGCCTTTTTTATTTTTATTTTTTTATTATTTTTTTACTAATGGTACTAG
>NW_023339763.1:477100-482832 GCF_004916995.1 Morone saxatilis | reverse complement strand
TTTCATACTAAGAAATAATAGCACCAACTTGTTTTAGTATAAAAATATTGAAAGTAAAGACTAAACTTTTTTAGTCCTAGATGGACGGCCCCTTTAGCATTTGCCTATACTGCCTATGCCACGGGCCGGCACTGGTTGTGCTACATTCACCAGCATCTTTTTTGACTTTTTTTGTCCAATTCAGGCACTGGTTTCATAACTTTTGTAAAAACAGTAGTTTAAGTAAATTGTTTACAAATCTCTACAGGTTAATGTGTTTCGTGTCTCTGAATTGCAGCTTTCAGCTATTTTTCTTAGATAGGAAATTCCACACAATGGCATTTTGATCGTAGTCTTTTTGTCAGATAATAAAGATAATCTCTAAATTCCAGAAATATTTTTGTACCAGAGAGTTGAATGTGGTTTTCTTGCTGTCATTTAACAAAATAATGATGTAAAAATAACTTTAAACTAATCTGACAGGTGCCATGATGACTCAGTTTTAACATCCTCACTAAAAAATCTGTTTCATGTGCTTTTAAAATCGAAAGTAACTCTGAGGTTTGGTTGTTGAATACAACTCTGGACTTTGGCTGCCCTAGAGTTTGTGTGCAGAGACTCATATCAGAACAATGTATTGAGCAATTCTTTGTGAGCAAACACTCGACAAACTGAAACTGATTTCAACATTTGGTGTTTTATTATTTGTTTTAAGACTTTATTAACAGCCACAGACCGACATGCTTTTAACATTGTTGGAAACATTTGGGACAATATAAGCACACAACTCGACCACATATACAACATAGCTCTACTGTTTATAGACATTGCAGAAATCTGACAGATTATAGCTTTAACACAAGCATTTAGTGGATCATCTCCAGCAGCTGTGACGAAGCCAGATCCTTCACCACTAAGGATGAGCCCAAACATGCTGCCATCCGTCAGGGTTGGAATGTAGATGGACTGATAAACCAAGAGAAAACAACAAACAAAAGGAAAACCTGATAATATTTTTTCTCAAACTACCATGGCCACCTCTGAGCATCTGATTAAAAGTGCTACGCCCATGCATGTCTTACGTCAACTTTAAAATCTAGACACAAAATCTGAGACGTCTGCACTGACACAGACAGCCCCTGAAAGTGTCTTTCAGAGTCATGAATGTAAACCTTTCTAGCATGCGGGGGGGGGGGGGGGGGGGGGGGGCAGCAGACACCCTATTAGTGGTTCTGAAACCTGCAATCCAGCATCTGACATTCTGCCTTTGTATTTGTCCAGGACAGCGCAGACGATGTCAAGTCCAGACTGGACTGTAAGCAGCAGCAGACAAACCCGCTGCAGGAACTCTCCCTTCTTCAGTTCCTCAAAAGTACGAGACTTCTTTTCTTCTTCTGTTTCCTGTCTGATGTGGCTGCAGCATAGGCAACCACAGGGCATCTGCTGTGAACAGGGGTCACTGTGTGTTAGCATCAGCGCTAAATCAAAGAGTCCACAGCTGCTTTTAATTGGCTTCAAAACCTCTTTAAATTTAAATTCATCATCAGTTGGTAATTGAAAATAAAACATAATTTCACCCAAATTATAATAATTTCACTCTCTAGCAGAATCTGTCAGTTTATTGGCACAAGTTGTAAGGTATTTGTCTCTTCCTGCTTCCATTTGTGGTTCTCACAGCAGAAGGAAAACTCAATATCTCTTTCCAGGAACAGTGTCCCTGTTATTGTGGATCATCTATACATCCCACTGGTACTATTCCTTCAATATAATGTGCCCCCCCATGAGTACACAAGAAGATTTGTAGATTGTGTAACTGGGAAATTGTTACTGGAAAGACAAAACTGTATTGATTGAATTTGAATTCTCTTTAATTCTTTGAATCGTTGAGGTATCCAGAAATGCTAAATATTGTGCTGTGAAATTTGGGTGTCTCCGTCCATCTAAGCTCATCCGCCGTACTGTCCGCCTCTGCCCCTCAGGTTTCCCTCGTATCGCTCTGCGAACACTGCAGAGCCCCATCTACCTGCTGGTGGTTCTGGCCCAGGTCAACCTGGCAGCGCTGCTGGCCGGCCTCGCCACCTTCATGGCCAAGTTCATTGAGAGACAATTCAGCCAGACTGTCTCCTTTTCCACCATGATGATAGGTGAGAGTGCACTCGGGTTCAATGGAGGCCATCACCTGTGCATGAGTTTATAGTATGTGTTACAGCATGTATACTGGTATCAAACTGAAGTATTAAGTTAGCACGTAGAAGTTGTACTCAAAGGATTATTTGGTGTTTCAGGAGGAATCTGTATCCCGATGGCAGTGCTGGGCACCATCCTGGGTGGAGTTCTGATGCGGAGACTGAATATTTCGGTCAGCGGTGCCAGCAAGTTGTGCACCGTTGCCATCCTACTCTGCTTGTTCTCGTCCACGCCGCTGTTGCTCATTGGCTGCCCCACCCAGAAGGTTGCCGGGGTTTTTCCTCACAGGTAGCTGCAGTTGACACAGTCCACAGACCCTGGGGAACTAATTTCACCAGTCACTGCTGAATAATTTGACCACTAACAGGAAACGGATTTCATTACTGACTGGGAACCATTATTCAACCGGAAAGCAACTAACTTCACAGCTAAAAGGGAAATAATCGAATTTCTGGCTGTGAACTAAATTCACGGCTGATAGAAAAAGACTAATTGGGAACTAATTAGACCGTTGTCAAGGAACTCATTTCACAGCTGACTGACAATTAATTACCTACAGGGGACTAATTTCATTGATGGAGATTTTAGAGCAGTTATAATTCATTACTTACTGCGTGTGTGTATATGTGTGTGTGTGTGTGTGTGTTTTCAGCTCTAGTGTGTCGTGCAGCTCCGTCTGTCAGTGTCCTCAGGAGGCGTTTAACCCGGTCTGCGGTTCGGACGGCGTGGAGTTCAGGTCTCCATGCCACGCCGGCTGTAGCGCCGCAGAGATAGACAACGACGCCAAAGTCACAGTAAGAACTGTTTTATCAGTTTATTTTGAAATGATCCCGTTGTCACACACATCCTGACAAATACAGAACTTCACTGTTAAGCGTGCAGTAACAGTCAGCACAGTATTTGTGAGCTCATGGTTCTTGTTAAAGAGGATGACGTCACATATTATCTTCTGGTGAATACTCTTGTTTTACTTGGACGCTGCGTTTATCCTCTCTTGTGCTGTCAGATAGAAATTAATATAATCTGTTGTATCTCACAGTTTGATTTCATTCTACTTTTTATTCCGCCAACGCCGCTGTCTGTGGAAGTGGTCTCTTGTAACAACAGACAGTATTAACACGCAAAGTGAAAGCCAAACCAAACCCTCTGTCTCAGTCGGAGACTGAAAGCTGCTGGAAAGCTGGGGTAAAGTTCACAGAACTAGATAGACTGAAAAGTCACTTCCTCTTAGTTTCATTAGTAATCTTTAGATTCACTGAAGCGTTTGATATTTTATTTTCATGTTGGCAGCGATTCTGTATTTTTAATAATGAAAGTGAAAGTACAAACTGGATTTCTGACTTTCGACAAGTGACCAGATTTGCAAGAAGTGACATCATGTCCAGATGTTTGCAGCAGCTCCAGAGGAGTTTGTTTGATTGTTCTATGGAGGGTTTCACATCAGGGACCCGGGTCTGGATAACTTCTACATTACTCCACAGACCTGGAAGCTCTGTCTATTATAAATACTGTCAGTGGTTAAAACCTCACAGATAAAATAAGGGTTGTTATTGTCGATCTGCCATTTTTATGACAGAATTCAGAGGAACTGTTTGTGGAAAAGTTAGAAAGAGACCAGAAAGTTGAAAGAAGTGTCAATCAGCGGGATGAAATCTGTCTCTCTCTATTCATTTCACTCCTCTCTAACATGTTCCCTGGAACTGAAAGTGATGAGTGACAGAGCAGGTTAACCGGAGGAGTGACACACTCCTCATCCACAATCTGTGACGTGAGATTGCTCAGAAGAACTTAACCAACATCCGCGTTTGTTCCAAAGGAGAAAGAAGCTTCAGTTGTCTGTACTTCCTCTTCCTCTCTGCTCAGTTTTCATTATCCATTAGTCTCCTTACCATCTTCATGACTATAACATCATTATCAGATCCAGATCCATTCACTTACCTGGACCCCCCCACTTCTTGGTTTTAATATATATAATATCTCAGCATTTGTGTTTTATGAAGGAAAGTAAATGAAATGTAAAGTCATTTGTTAGGTAAAGCGTAATAGAACAATGGCAAGTGTCAGGGACAAGAAAACACTGAAAAAAGAAGCTTATTAAGTCTTTATGATTGTTAAAAAATAATAAAAAGTACATAATTCGGACTAAAGACGGACAAAATATGTCACTGAGTCAGTTTAATAAATGATAGAAAGAGGGTCTCTTAATGAAAAAGGTTGGGTACTACTCCTGTAGGGGGCGCTGTCTCCTCCTGTATCCTGACTGTGTCTTTTGTTGTAGAACTACACTGAGTGTCGGTGTGTTGGTGGTCTCGGCTTTGCGTCTCCGGGAACCTGTGGCAGCGGATGCTCCCACCTCCTGCTCCCCTTCATGGCCCTGCTGGGCATCACCGCATTCATCGCCGCCTTCTCACAGACCCCCTCCTACATCATGATACTCAGGTATGAACAGAAACGTGTGTGATCTGTAAGATGTAAGATAATACATAATGTGTGTGAGGATGTGTCCTGGCATCGGTGGCACTGAGAGCTCAACAGACTTCAGAAAACACATGACAATGAAGAAAACCAATCATTTGCCAACGAATACAGAAACTCTGCAGATCACACAGAATGGAATTTATTTAAACTCACTCAAAACTCATTTTAGTTAAACTCAATGAAAAGGATTTTGAAGCTGTTATTTTAAGGTTCGAAAAGTTACATAATGTTGCTGAAACAGCCAGCAGCTGAAATAATATCTGAGTCCTTCTGCTTCTGTTTACTATATTTGTGTTTTAGCACTTAAATGCAAATGCTGTCAAGTTGATGATGTTTCTTCATTGTATTGAGCTCTCAGGGCCACTGTAGTATTATTGCCTCCAGTATTTGGTTGTTATTTATTGTTTTAGCTCTGAACCCCAGTAAACCAGTTAGAAACATGCAGTTTTTTGAATGTGCTGCTGATGCACAAAGAACAATGGAGGAGCTGCTCACAGCTGCAGATCATTAAAATAAGTTCCAGATGGTTGTGAAAGAGCTCCAGCTCCGCTTGGGATTGTTTGAAATTAGAGTCAGAGAGTTTTATAATTTTCCTTTAGAGAAACTAGACTGAGCTTTTAGAGAGACTCTCCTGATCCTCTGCTGTCTCACCTGTTCCCAGCTGTCACAGTTTCTCCTGGTGTTCCCAACCTGTCAGTTTCCTCCAGTCCCCATTATGATGTTAGACGGAAAATATGAGCATTAAGTTTAATTTCAGGGTGAAAAAGCTTCAACCCAGCTTCTCAAAGTCCGAGGTGATGTCTTTAAATGTCTTGGTTTGTCCAAAACCCAAAAGACAGAGAGAAGCATGAAATCTCTCTCACTTCTGCCATTTCAATGGCTGAGTTCCTGTTAGGTTATGATGTGACTCCAAGAGGCTTCTTTGTACATCTTGACACGATACATACTGATTTTCATACATACCGGTGAAACAGGATGCCGGGGCTGTTATTTTGAAATGAGCTATTGAGTTTAGTTAGTCCAAAACCCAAAAGACATTAAGTTTAATATAAAACAAGGAAAAGTATGACATTTTTTTGCATGAAAAA
>NW_023339763.1:467462-477074 GCF_004916995.1 Morone saxatilis | reverse complement strand
CCCAACATCTTTATCTTATTTCTCAGCATTTAAATGTTAAATACTCAGCTTCCTGCAGTTTAAGTCCATGTTGTACGGAAAGATGTTTCAGTGTATTTCTACCATTAAACAGACATTACAACGAGCACTGTTGACATGTTTCACACACAATCCACCGTTTTGCCCTAGTTTCAGCTAGCAGCATGGATCACTGGATGAAAACACGATGATTCTTACGCCACATCTGCAGCTTTGATTCTATAAAACCTCTGAAGCAGAACAACTAAAACAAATAAACCGAAGCCTGACATAATACAATGCCTGTATTTTGACATAGTAACTGTCAACTGTCATGATCTGCAGCATTCCTGTACCTTCCTCTTCTACCCTCCTCCTCTACCTCAGCTCTGTTTCAGCCTGTCACCAAAGCAAACACACAGAGAATAAACACTGTCAACATCTTCCCCATGATTGTGATGTTTGTATCTCTGCTGCAGGACGGTGCCCACGGAGGACAAGTCTTTTGCTGTGGGAGTGCAGTACATGCTGTTCAGAGTGCTCGGTGAGTCACATATTTCCCTCGGCACCTTGAGCAAGACATTTTCAGTCAAGGGACAGTTTCTGCTGCTGACTGCAGTACACTGAGCGGCCACTGGTGGCGCTGTTAGTGACAGTTTAATAAAAGTTACAGATAAAACCAACCAAACAAATAAGATCTCTTTATATTCCACTGTTATGATTGGCTGGGAATGTCTGTTATTGGAAAAGGTCTTGTGTCAGCTGCTTACAAGAAATGTCCTTCATCCTTTCATCCATCATAAATCTGTGTGTGTGTGTGTGTGTGTGTGTAGCGTTCATGCCCGGCCCGGTGTTGTATGGCAGTGTCATCGACTCCACTTGCATCCTGTGGGGTAAAAAGTGCGGTAAGCAGACTTCCTGTCTGTACTACAACCTGGATCGCTTCAGACAGAGGTGAGTCACACAAACACACCTGAAGCCCTGTTCAGACTGGGTTGATTTCTCTGGAGGGGGTGGGGGGTACATGGTCTGGCATACATTGAGTCTGAAGTCATAGCGATACTGAAGTAACTTTTTGTGGCTTCGACCCTGGAAAGTCCTGGGTTGTCCTCAGACGTTAGCTTGAACCTGCGCCCCAAACACCATAACAACAAAGACCATGACCACCTGTGTGTGTTTGTGTGTGCAGGTTTCTGGGCATGCAGGTGGTCTTCGTGTGCGGGGGGCTGCTCTGTTTCCTGCTGACCATCGTGGTCCTGCGCAGGAGGGCCAGGAGTCAGGAACCACAGCCGGAAAGCAAAGGAGGGTACGAGCTGGTGAACAGGGAGAAAACACTGGAGATCGCTTTGTCCAAAGAGAAAGAAGCGAACGGCATCAAGACCTGAGGCGAAGAAGGAAAGAATCAGAGAGGCTGAACGGGAAGCTGCGATGCTACCAAAGCAGTGTGTCGAGTGCCTGTATAACAAGGCTAAGATTACATTTCTTACATCCAATACAAATATTACAGTCTTTGCTAACATTTTCAGTGGTGGAAGAAGTATTCTAAAGTTCCATATGTAAGATTTTATGTGTCAGTGTGTGTGAGCAGACAGTGAACGCAGGGGTTGTAGTGTAGCTTTGTTCTCTGTGCCTGTGGCTGATCTCTAGTGTGTTGCAGTATGGTTGAGGGCATGACGGGTAAAAGGTTGGTGACCTGTTGGATGGCTCAGAGCCTTCTGCCGCGTCTCCACAACAGAGTGCAACCAGAGTCCACACACGAGTCCAACAGAGGTCCAAACCAGGTCCTGAACACAGACGTCGAACAGGAGTCACGACCCACGCGCGTCACAACACAGAGTCCACGGTCCAGGCAGCAGAGTTCCAACCGCAGAGTCCACACACAGCTCAGCAACACCAGAGTCCAACAGCAGGAGCCAAGCAAGACGTCGCGCAGCACAGGGTCCACCAGAGTCCAGCGCAAAAGGTCATAACGCGTCCAGGCAGCGTCCAGACCAGAGTCCACAACACGAGTCCCACAGACACGAGTGCGCAAACACCGAGGTCCGCAACACCGAGTCCGACAAGCACAGCAGGTCGAAACAGGTCCAAACAGGTGCAAACAGAGTAACACAGAGTCCAACACATGGGTCACGCGCTCAAACGCGGAGGTCCAGCAAACGACAGAGTCCCCAACACAGAGTCCAACACAGAGTCCAAAGTCAAAGCTAACATTAATGCTAAGCTAGTGGAACATATTGTCTGATTGTGCTGTTAGCTGGATAATGTTAGCTTGATTGTTAATGCGGACTAATTGTTAGCTAGCTAGAGTAGCACTGTTAGCTAGCTTCATCCACTGCCGATCCGTTTGCAGGTTACTTTGTCGGCTGGCTGGCTAATGTTAGGTTCCTTGCTTGCTAACAGTATCACTAGCAGCATACTAGCCTATCTGAGTGGATATGTTAGTTGGCTAACTTCAGCTCCCCCAGCTAACGTGATCCATAATACCAACGTACGTATTATGTCATTTATTTTCCAGCGTTTGGGCAGTTTGTCTCTTTTGGCCGACGCCCAGGATGATGCTCTCAACAGAACGCTGACTGCAGTACACTTATCGGCCACTGGTGGCGCTGTTTAACAACAGTTAAATTAAAGTTACATATAGAACCTTTAATGATAAAAAACAGCAACCACAGTGTACAAATATTCATTGTGCTAAATGAGCCATTTCACAATTAATACATCAAAAAATTGGATTATGATTATTGATACTGTGAAAGTGTTACTTTCATGTTGCAGCTCCTTTGAACTACTTTATACACTACTAGCTTCATCTATCTGAATCTATGAATCTAAATCTAAATAAATGTCGTTCAGTAAAAAGTACAATATGCCTCAAAAATTGTAAATGCACTTTGTTACTTTTCACTACTGAACATTTCCACTGTGATTACTGTTCGTATATAAGCTGATGCGTATATTGTGTGACGCATACTGTACACTTTATATGACGCAGTGAGCCCAAACAGTTCAATCTGGTGCTGAAGGTGAATGATAAGCTGCACCTCCTCTAACAAACACTCCCAGCTTCTCTACGAGTCAGGACACTGTGATCTGTAGGGCTGATTTCAATCACTCTAATTATCTGTAGCCAATCAGATGATATAAAAAAAAAAACATGAATCTTATGGAAGTCGGACTCGGTTTTTATTTTATCTGCTGCAGTTTCTGTTGTATTTTTTTACACATATTAAAAATGCTTTTACTTTAAAAAAAAAAACAATCATATATTTTTAAGCGACAAAAATGTATAAAAACATATTTTAACCAATTTGTTTTGATCATTGTTTTTACTGACGGACTGCAGCAGCTTTTTAACATGAATCACAAAAATCCAACTAATAGAACGTTTTATAAGAATGTGTTTTTACTGATATATATTTGTGTTTTCTGTTTAACCAAATATTTCAGAGCTACTTTGCTGAATGTTGTTTTGTGTTGCTTTATTTTGTAAATTCTTCACTATTGTTTGTTTTATAAATATGTTTTTTAATGTTGTAAAATGTAGTTTAACTGTACAACTGAGCCATGTTGTGCACAAAAATGAGAAAAATAATAAACTTTATACCTTTTGGTACTTTAGGTGTTGCTGATTAAACATGTATTCTTATATAAAATGTCAAAAAAGGCGCCTAAAAAGGCACATGAATAAAGAAAGGTCATTAAAACAAAGGGAAATACACTATTGAAGTAAAATACAGGAATTTAGTGAAACCTTCCACTAACTTCATGTAAATATATGGTTTTTATTCATTTCAAGTTCATTAATGTGAGTTCTTCTTCTAACTTGAAGTCTTTTGACTTTTTAAAATGAAGAGTTGAATGAATGTACTGTAGTTCAATCAACTCATTGAGTGAGTTTAGTAATACTTATACTAACACTTGTAATAATAATAACTTTATTTGTATACCACTGTTTACTACTAAGTGCTTTACATACACACAAAACCAGTAACAATAAAGAATGACAGTTGACAAGAAGAAAAGAAGAAGGATTAAGAGGAATATATGAGGTAAACAGATACAAACAAACTCACAGCAACAATCAGAGATATTAAACTAAAAACACAACACACACGATACAGCAGTGTGTGCTGAAATAAAATGTAAAAAATCATAACAAAATAAAATAAATCACAGGAAATATTATTTAAAGTGAAATAAAAGCCTGATTATAAAATGTTTAAAGTGGTATTTAAAAGATGAAACAGATTTAGCTCCAACAGTCTCCTTTAGTCCTGATCCTGGACTGTGGATCCACCAAAGGGGTCTTTTCTCAGGTCAGAAATATAACAGCTCAAATAATTTCAGTTAACTTCAGTTCATTTGTAAACCAGCAAATAAATTTACAGCTCAAAATTATTTTCACAATTTTGCCAAATTTCACAGCCACCACAGTTTCTCTGACACACTTTGAAGGCGAGTGGTATTCAGTTGGTTTCAATAACACTGTAAGAGAAAAAGTTGAGAAAACTGTTATATTGTTTTAAAATGAACTAATAATGATTTATGATCATTTATATTTCTTCTTTAAATTATGAATTTCCTCAACTTGTGTGCCACTTTCTTTGGTTTGAAGCATCTTAAATTCTTCTGATTGTGTTTCCTGGAAGGAAATTGTGACCCGCTGACAGATTTATTCAGGCTGAAGAGCCAAATACAACACACGACACACAGAGACAAGTCCAGGCAGCATCTTTAAAGTCGCTGTCGGCAGAAAAATGGTGCCCGCTCTGCAGCAGCAAGAACTCCTTAACTTGTTTTCTGCTGCAGGCTCAAACGCGTCGACTGCTCACACAAACTGTCAGTCTTTGCCCTCGATGTGCAAAACTCTGTAATGCTTCAGTGCTACGACACACTATACAATGACAACTCACCTTTACTCAGCAGCTACACTCGTCTCGCCACAGAAATCTGATTCCTTCAGCTCCTGGAAACGAGAAACAGCAGCTATTTAAACAATGAAGATTTAACAAAGGGTTTATAATGAGGGATGTCCTGATAAGGGTCGGAATCAGGGCTGATCTGAAAACAGTTTTAATGGATCGTTAACAGCTAAAATAAAGCTGATCAATATCTGATCCTTTCTGCACGACCCTAACACGACCCTGACCTTGATTCTGTTGGTGTTTTTATCCATTAAGAAATGTTGTTTCGTTTTGACTGTACGAGTAAATGGTCTGTGAGTTTCACGCTGTACGTGTAGATCAGCTCCTGCAGATCGTTCTGGCTATTGACAACTGTCAATAAAGTTTCATTTGAATGCTCAGAGGCAGATAGAAGTTTGCTTGGTGGCAATAACACTAACAAGGCAGAAACAAATAATCATGGCTCTGGTTATTTGTATAACACCACCTTGATCATCTGTGCGATTGTGGAAACTTGTAAAACAGGAGACTCTCTGTTTGGCACGTTGCACATTCATCCGAACATCCGACGGCCGTTCTGGAGCAGTTACTTAGTGTTACTGTGTGTCTGTGGATTTTAACAACAGGAACCATCTCCCACTCAGTTCAGGATCATTAAACACAAACAGTCATCATTCATTATGAACAACTGATATAACGAGTTGACCAACAGAGACAGGAAACCGTTTGAAGGTCTGTTTCAGCAGACAGACACGAGTCTGCTGCCACAACCAAACACAGAGGAAGTGAGTTTGTTGTTTAAACCGTTCAAGACTTTTATTTGTCACATAGACTCAGTAACGTTAGAAATATGAAGGCACAGCAAAAAGAGGTTGCATTCAGTCTCTTAATGAACCATTAAGGTATGATTTGGGTGTAACATGAATTAAACCAAATTCAACCTGTGGCCAAAAAAACACGCCTATGAATATTATATTCCATTTCTGACAGTATCCTCCTCAGTGTTACACTTTGCCATGAAGAAAGTAAGAAAAGAAAAGAAATAGGCTACAAACTCACACTTTTAGGATACACAACATGTTTTAATAATATAATAATATTAAACAGTATTATGTTATATTTATGCAGCATTTTACAAAAACAATGTGTGTGAGTGTTTTAACCAGGATTAAAATATTTCAGGACTGAAACAAATAAATCAGGAAAATAAAATAATACGGAAATAAAATTCAGTAAAACTCCCAAATAAAGATAAATATTAATAAACCAGATAAAACATGTTTTGAGAAGAAGATTCTGTCATATTTTTTTCACCATCTGGGGCCTTACAGCCTCTCAGACACCGACCAGGTGGCGTCAGCTCGGTCTGTGAGGGTTCAGGCTTCTTTAAATACCCCCCTTCCTCCAGCAGACCTCTGACCCTCAGACTTCAGCAGGCTTCCTGTGTTTTTGTCAATTACTTGGTTTCCTCCTGAATGTTGAGCAACACTGGTCACAGGTTCAAATCCCCACACTCATGTGGAAAGTGACAAATGAGAGTTTGAGGAATATTTCCACATAAGGCAGGACTCATTTCACTGGCTTTACTGACGCACAGCTTCCTGTCTGAGCATCAGCAACTACAAAGGTCGTCTGATTTGAACTTTTATTTTGAAAATACCACCACTGCAGTGCTGAGGTTCAACTGATGATTTTATGACCGAAGAATCTGGTCTTACTGGTTTCTGTTGTGGAGACCTGAAGATTTTTACTGAGTGTTTGTCTCCCTCTTGTGGAGACTGAGGTGTACAGAAACCTGACTGTTCAATAAAGGTAGTACTTACGGAGCCCAAAGCTAATGTAATATATATATTAATATAAGGCTTTGTGATCGTCACCCTCTAATTCTGTGGTTTTTGCAGATCTTGTGTATTTCCTTCCTGTATTAGTTATTTCTTATTTCTGCACAAATGACTCAGAAAGTACTTAAATTTTGCATCAAAGTGTTTTTGTCATCTGAATGTTATTTCCACCCGCCCTTCCAACAGTGGGCGGTAGGCAGTGCTGTCGCCCCAAGAGGAGAGGAGGGGATCGGGATGGGAGCCAATGCTGACAGAGACCTGCTCCATCCACATCCTGGATCCTGGAGAGGCGGAATGTGTTTACAGCGATGATGTTTGGTTGCAGTCAAACTGAATGGACGCTGTCTGTTTCTATGTGAAAATTAAATCGTACTATGATTACTGTCTTGTTGCTTCTGTTTACATTAACCCAGACGCACATTCAAAAGATGACCTGCAGAATTATTTCCTGTATATATGGATGTAAATAACTGTATATATTGCTTTATTTTACTTTAATATATTTTAATGCTCTTTTATGTTATTCTATAAATGTGATTATTTATATGGTTGCATGAAGGAACTACAAACTGTTATGCAGCTTTGTGTTGTACAGTATAAGGATGAAGACATTTCCTGTTGTATGGTTAAATCAATACATTTTATTTTATTCTCTAAAATTCTGCGTCCTCTGAGAGTCCAACTCTTCTTCTGTGTCTCTTTTACCCATCTGTCAGTTCAGCGTTTCAGAAACCTGAGGAATCTCTGACCGAGGAAAATCAAGAACACATGTGCACAAATAATCAGCTCTTCACATTCTTCTTTCTTTACTCAATCGATCAGACATTTCCTGATTTAGATCCTCATTCTGTTGATTTCATACTCTTTTATTTCTTGTTTTGTGTCAATGCATTTGAAGTTTCCCTCACTGTGTGCAGAAGAATGTGTCAGTACTGAAGTATGGAAAATCAGTTTTGCTGTCAGTGACTGCCAACACTCGCTGTGCCAAAATATTCTTGTGCAGGAAGTGTTTCACATGTGGAGAAAGGATCAGAAACTGAGCAGCTGCTTCTGTGTCTGCTCACTGACTTCAGTCTGAGAACAAATATACGCCTGCAGGATAAATACTTTAATTGTAGATACCTGGGATTTTTAAGGGTTGAGGATTAGAGCTGGTTATCTGACATCCACCTGTGTTATTTGCTCCCCCTGCTGGTTATAATGTGCATATCTGATGTTAATGTGTCTATATGCTGCTTTCTTTTAGCACCCGGTCTGTCCGATTGGGAAAACATAAACAGAAAACAGTGAACCTCATTCAAAATCCCATTGACATTTTTAACAGTTATAATAGCTAAAAGTCCGACCAGTATGACGTGTGGCTCACTTCGAATGTTTAACATAAGGTAGTAAACAACAATCTAATATAACTGTTTATTTCAGCTGCATTTAACAAACACCATTTCCCATAAGCCCCAGGATAAACACTGCTTAACAGAAGAGGTGAGTTTTACTAAGTAATGCCATTTATCAACAGACGCTGGGAGTCTGGGCCAGCCACACAGTGGATACGGTGGCTGAGAGGGATCAACCAACTGCAAAAGCAACAACACAATGGACATGAGCGACAACAGATGTTTACAATGAAACAGGGTGGACTTATTGCCACACACGCAGAGCAGTTTCCAGACTTTATTGACTGAAAATCAGAAGTGACAGCACTCAGTACCAGTGAGTACCAGACCTCCATCCTCAAAGAATAAAACACAAAGACAAAGAGCAAAAGAAGTCTGCTTCTCAAGTCAAATAACAGCCACCTCCTTAATGAGGAGCACCTGCAGGGAGTGAGAAGAGAAAGGAGGGCAGCAGGAGCCGAGGGCACACACGGCACAAAATTAGCACCGGTCAAACGCTAGTAAAATATATGTATATATGTATATATAAGTGGTAAATGTGCTTCACTTACAAACTAAAAGAACAACATTAATCAGTTGAGTGGCTGAAAACATTTGAACATTCACTAACCATCCACCCTGTCTGTGGAGAGTTCAGTGTCTGCAATAACAGTGGGACAGTTTCACTACTGTTATTACAGATTGCTTCATGAGTTAAATAACATAACATTGGATTAACAGCGTGCTGGCAGCCCCTGCTGGCTGCAGAGGGCCATTACACTAATCTGCTGGGCAGAACCTCTCATTTGTCCCTTACAGAAGAAACACATGAATTTCTCATGTTTCCCACATGTGATCACAACGATCACATAGGTTTCACACAGGATTTTACATGGGCTTCACACTTGACACCACAAACACGTTCCAATACCACGTTTACCATGTGCAAAATTACATGTATATATGGTCACATGTGAAATTCATGTGTTTTTTGAACATGAAATTGATAGATAAAAGATACAGAATGATTATGCGTAACTAGTTATTGTCCATTTTTTATGGTTTAATGTTAAAAACCCAAAGTTTATTTTTCACTGTGAAATGAGACCAGACTCCTCGTTCAGTCTGTTGAAGATTAAACGTCTGTGACTATGTTTGGTATTCAAACAAAAAGCTGTCACTGAGTCGTGTCCTGCACAATCATCCAATGTGAAAGTTCTTTCAAGAGAAACTGCGCTGGAGTTCGTTCTGAGGATGTCAAAATGAGACACTGAGAGCAGGAACATCCACCATCTGACCAGTGGCTGCTGGCATGTTTTAAACCAACTCTTTAATCAGATCTTTATTTTTTACATCTGGTTGTGTAAAAACACCAAATCTGATGAGACATGTTTTGTTTTATTGTCGTGTTTATTTCGTTTCACACAAATGACAATATTTGATTTCTTAAAAAACAATCTTTTGGTATCGTCAGTGTGTTTGTGTGTCAGATTAAAA
>NW_023339763.1:465248-467362 GCF_004916995.1 Morone saxatilis | reverse complement strand
AATAATTTCTATCAGATATTATAGAATATTTTCTATATATTTCTATGAAATTTCATTTCATTTCCCAGGTCTTTGAACAATAGAGTTATTGTACCATAATGTGTAATGTCATATGTATTGTTGAAAATCTTGGACTCACCCAGGTCGCTGAGCAGCGGCAGCAGGTCTGTGGAGTAGCTGAGCCTCAGGGAGGGCAGAGTGAGGGACACTTTGGCGGGAAGGAGCGTCATGGAGAGGTCCTGAACGAACTCGGCGGTCAGACTCTCCTCCAGCAGCGTCATGTTGGAGGTCACGTCATCGGGCAGGAAGATGAACATGCTGACATCTTCCTGCATCTGGATCTGAGCGATCTGGAGGACAGGAAAACGTTCAGGAAGGAGCTCAGAAAGTGGGTTGAAGTACACGACTCAAGCTTCAAAAGCTGGTTCATTCTGGGTAATGAAGTTTAAACCAGTAACTTGTTTGCACAGGACGTCACTTCACTGCATTTCTGTGGTGTTCAAACTCTCTTAATGCCTATTTTGTGTTGTTTACAGTTGCTCAAATCGATCAAACTGAGAAACCAGGAAGAGCTTTTATAGAGTTCAAGTATGAGTAGTAGAGTATTTTCACCACAGCCCTTTCCGACTTGGAACTGAAGCTGTTATATGGACCTCTGCTCTGTGACTTTGCATACAAGGACTCAAACAAACCAACCGTTGGAGACTGCAAGGTAAAATTGCTGTTTATCTATGGAGTCTGGTGGCTTTGAAGAGACCCATAAAACAACTTCAGTTCCCCGTCCGAAGTCTTTCAAATCAATTGAAAAATGGCTCTTTTTCATAACATTGTCTAAGCAAACAAGCTACTGATGTTGTAGTTTAAAGGTTACGTACTGATGACATTCAGAGTAGAAAACACTTACCGTGCAGCTCAAATCTGAGTCGGCACCCATCTTCACAGGGTAGTTATCCTGTTGCATCATGGAAATGCGGACTGGTGCCCCGCCCTCCACTTGGAAGTTCTCCATCACTCCGCTCTGCCCGAACCGAGTCACCCACTTTCCTGTTTACGAACAAAAAACTGTTATTACTGATGATCGTGCATCCTCAGCTTGATACTGAACCTGTATTAAAACTGAGGAATTGTGGGAGAAAAGTCCAAGAAGCATCAAACTGAATTAAATCAAGACACCAGCTAGCGAGCATTTGAAATGTGACCTACCTTTAAAGTAGGCGGCGCTCACGGTGTTCACTCCAGAGCCTCCTGCATTTCGTGGGAAGGCCGTGGCCAGTAACCTCTGCACCTTCCCTCCTGTCTCCTGAGCCACCCAGTCGTTTACCTCCTTCAGGTCTTTGCTTCCTCCCTGCAGAACCTTGGGACGAAGTCCATACTGCTGCTCCACCAGTGCGAAGAAGTCCTGCTTGAGACGAAGTCCTGAGAACAGAATCAGTCGGCTTCTAGTCCTGACATTTACAGATCAACATTACAATCAAGACAAAATGTTGAATTATGACGCTTCCAACTGCCCAACCATCCCCCACGTGAACTCACTTCGTGCCAGGTAGATACGTGCCGCAGTGCTCAGGCCTTTCCCAGGCGCCCTGACCGAGGCCAGCAGGTCTTTCAGGGTGTTGTGGAGCTGCGGGTCCTGCAGGGTGTGGTACCTCAGAGCCCTGAACAGCTGCCTTTGAGCACGCTCAGACCCTCCTGGGTGACATGATAAGTGAGTAAGATTAAGACATATTTTCATGAGCTTAGACTGTTTGAGTAATGTACGAAAGCCCTGAGAGGTGAGTAAGTAAGTTTCAACTGTTTTCTCTCCTGTTTGTATGAAACATTTTTTGAACATGGACATTTGAAACAGGTGTGGGAAGAAAGTTTTTTCCAGGTGAAAAATGTTGGTTTCCAGAATAATTTTCATAACTTACTTTATTACATATCCTCTATGAAACCATTTTTTGTTTTTGTTGTTAAGATCAGTTTTGTTTGTGCGTTTGTTGTTGTAATCCTCATTTCAGCCACCAGAGGCTGAATTGCACTAGTAGCCTCTAAACACAGGGTACATAAGGTGAGGTGTTAGCAACTTAAATAACGTGACTGTGAAGTCTTTCTTTTGGCTAGAAATGTATTGT
>NW_023339763.1:451872-465223 GCF_004916995.1 Morone saxatilis | reverse complement strand
TACATTGTGTTTGGAGTGGATGGAGACATTAAAACTCACCTGGAAGTAATTGTAAACTTTGTGTCTGTTTTTGTACTGTCTCACCTTAAACTGAGACTGAACACACTGACCACCTGATGATGGTGTTTTTGGGGAGCAGCAAACAAAACTGAAAGAAATTTCAACCAGTTTGGCTGACGGACCCGTACACACCATGGCAGTCTTTTAAAACCAAAGCATCAGTTTGGATTTAGTTTGTAGTGTGTTTGTGTCGTCACCCATGGAGAGCTGCGTCAGCGCTGCAGACACACTGATGGGGGCCAGGAACACGTTGGTCCCGGTTTCACGGCTCGCCAGGGCGCGGAACAGGTTGTAGCCAAAGTCCGAAGTGGCGGCGCCCATCTTAGTCGTCGGTGTGGTGAAGAGCTCCACATGTTCCTCCTCCCCGCCCGTCTCCTCGCCTCCCGTCTCCGACTGGACAACAGTAAAGACAACAATCTAAAGATCTGATAGAGCTATCGAACATCCTACCTGGAAGAAAAGCTGATGTGGATTACCTGAGCCTGACAGAAGCTCAGGGCGACTCCAAACACCAGCAAGAAAGTTGTTCGCTTCATCCTGGAAGAAAAACAAAAGTTTTTATACATACACTGTAAAACACAATTTCATTATCACTCATACAAAAACGCAACGTTAATGTTAGCTAGCCATTAGCTGGTTAGGTCATGCAGCTGACGTTGGCTGACTCGAGTTGCCAGGAGCCACACCCGACGGTGAGAGAAAAGAGGAGAAATTATCCAAAACAGTTTAGAAAATCCATCCTTTGTTTGTGGAACTCAGAGACAATGATGATATTCAGAACCACATGATTTCAAAGCATCTTTCTGGATAATTGCACAAAAACGCCACAAAATTATACAACTGGTTCAAACTTCATCCCCAAATACAAACTGATGACGCTGTGAGGACCACAAGAAAGACCAGATCATCCAAACAGTCGGAGCATAAAGTGTTTCTCTCAAGAACAGCCTCCCTATTGTGGAGCTCCACCTCTGGAACAAACAGGAGCTAAAGTTTACATTTCCATCAGCATTTTACTGCAGCTGCACACACACATAATGTCTCTTTTGTTCTTCTGCACACATCTGGACCTGGTTGTCGTGGTTTCACAAGAACAAAAGTCCTCTGAACCTCAGACCACACACACACACTCACACACACACACACACACACTGTGCCTGATGGGAAATCCAGAGGGTGTCGTCCAAAAAGTTGCAGGGGCTGCAGTTTCCTAACTTTCAATGACCTTTTCCTCCACAGACTCACAACCAATGTAAATTCATGAAACAGCAGCTGTATATTCGAATATCGGTGTGCTCATTTTCTGACTTCAGTTTGTTCAGATTACACAAAATGTACTTTTTGTGTCGTTTCCTTTAATGTCAAAATGTAAAAATCAAATATAGAAACAATTTAATTACACTATAAATCTGACTACAGCCGGACCAGGACACCTGAATTCAGGATCCACAAGGATCTCTAAAGATTCAGCGTATTTCGATAGTTTAGAGTCTGAACAGGCCTGATGGAGTCCTGCAGAGTCCTGCAGCAGACGGAAGACAGAAGATGAGCCGCTGACACAGCAGACGTGCTTCCTGCAGGAACTTGTCTCTGATACTCACAGGAATGTTTTCTCGTCAGCTTTCTGATTTCACATCAGAAAGTCACGACCCCCAAATTATTCCACAGAACTGCAGAGAAGAACCAAAGTCACTAATAACCTCTGTTAGCTCTGTTCTGCACAATATAACTACCTAAACTTATATATTCAACAACACCTTCAAAGCTTCTACACTGATTAGAATTCATTAGTTCCGTTCATTTCAGACACAGCAGAATCTAATGATTAAAGTTTGACCCTGCTTCTGTCCCAGAACTATTATATAAACTGTTGGATGGAAAAGGTCCAGCTGTGATTGTGTTTCTTGGCACAGCGACGCAGAGCTGAGATGGAAAAGCTGAACTGCACTGCAGAAAGTTCAGAAGTCCAAGTTTGTGACTGTTAACAGAATTATTAAATCAGAAAGTACGAAAGCACTTTCTGATTCTGATTCTTTCTTTATGAATGCCAACAGACTGAATCGATGTAAGACAAAGAACTGAATCCTCTGCAGGTTCATCAAACTATTTCGGTCAAAGTGAACTGAACAGCAGCATTAACCCCGAATTGATTTCCGTTCATCGAACAAACAGAAACAATCAAAAAGAAAAAGTCAAACTCTGTGCGTTAAAGCGCAACAAAGCGCGGAGAAGCGCACTCACCTCTCCTCTGCTCCCGGACGGTCCACGTCTCTCAGACTCTCTCTCGCTGCAGATGAGTCGAGTCTTTGCCCTCTGACGCCTCCTGGACCTGCGCCCGAGCGGAGCGCGTCCCCGTTGCCGCCAACAGAGCGCCGGGAGCGCGCAAGACAGACCGAAGATGGTTTGGCATCTACGGAAGCCCGTTTCCGCCAATATGACGGGGAAAAAGATTCTGTAAGTTATTATAATGAGAAACTTTCTCTTAAAATAATGACCGAGTCAGTATTTTATTGTCAACATTTTATTTCCAGTGGCTGAACACCAAATTAAAATCAGCATAAAACATCTGCAAAGAAAAAAATTTTTAACATCATAATGCACAACTTGTTTTGGTATGAAACAGTCTTTAAATGCATCACCAGGCCTAATAAATGTATTATAAACAGTCACTAAACACAAGCCTGACAAGCAGTGTCTGAAATGGGCCCATATTCAAAGGCACTTCTGATTTTTGTCCACATCAGTATCCTTATTTCTTCTCTCGGGTTAAATGTCAAGGTCACAGCCAACCAGAGGCAGAATACGGATAGAAAAAAGTTAGCAATATTGCTCAATGCTAAAAAAACAGCACTAAGATTGTCTGTGTTAAGACTGATTTAAAAAGATTTAGGGTTAGTTGAGGGACAACTGGCTCTTTTTAGGGTTTTCGTCCAATTCAGGCACTGCTGAGAAGCTTGATAAAATTGATTACTACATACAAACATTAATTTTAGGATTTTAAATTATTGACTCTTTCATATAAAACTCAATACTCATCACTATGATTGCAGTGTATTCGTATTTTTGAACTACAATGCCTTTCGAGCAACACAAGACTAAGGTTTTCATCCGCTGCTGCACGTCTGAATATACTTTAAAGGAAAAGTTTGACAATCTGGGAAATGATTTGCTTTCTTGCAGAGTTAGAAATGACCATCGGATACCGCTCTCATGTCTGTCTCCACTACTGCATTGGTTGCAGGCATGAGAGTGGTATCATCTAACTGCAACAAAGCCAATAGGCGTATCTCCAAACATGTGGAACTATTCCTTTGACAAGTAAGATCTGAAGCAGGTACAGAGTCGCAGGTTTTATTTCTTCCTCCCGTCACTGATCTCCAGTCCATTTACTTGCTGCTCCCTCTCACCAGCGGGGGCGCTACATGACTGAACGCTGCTGCCCCCTGCTGGCTCTGTCTCGCTGCACGACCTGTTGTTGTGTTTGCTTTTCTCCGTCGCAGGCTGGTCGCTCATGGTGCTGTTGCCGTGGGGATCATCATTGAGCATGGGGTCGTTGTCTGGGGCGGGGTTCGTGACGATGCCCATGAAGAGGGGGGCCAGAGAGGCGTCATCGACGAGGGCGAAGAGGAAGGGAGAGTTGACGGAGAAGAGGGAGATGGAGCGCATGGAGGTTACAACAGTGGTGGCGGATGCCTCCACGCCTTCCTCGCTGAGTTCCACGGTGCTGGCGTGGCGGACACCGGTCACCTTCAGAGGGTGGTCGGAAATCCCAGAAAGATCAGGACCCAAGAAAAGGGAGCCGAGGCCTGGTAGAGACCGAAAAATTGGGCAGAGTTACAGACTGAGGGGCCAGATATACTCCTAATTCACGCACTCCATTGTAGCTAAACAGACATGAAAAGTATAATTTGCACAAATGAGGAAGGAAAAATGCTGTTGAGAGCTTTATGTGTTTTATGTTAATTTGAATTTTGTGTGTTGCCATTTAGCTGTTGAAATTGTAATTGATATCACCACCACGGTATCTACGTTGTTTCTTCTAGGTATCCTTTCTCTCTTAGTAAAGCTAATACTCTCACCCATGCTGGTCAGCGCTTCCTGGAGCTCCTGGCGGTACTGTAGCTTCACCTTGGGTAAGTTGACCTGCATTGTTTTCTCCTGAGGTAGACGTCTGTAAAGGTCGGAGATGTTCAGTTTTGAAAGTACTGATGACATGTTTCCTCTGCCCGGCAGGGGCATGACAATTAAGAAGCTGGTGTTTCCCTTGAAGGGAAAACTGGCAACCTGGAAGAGAGAGAAAGACTTTTTTTTCCATATGAACTAACTCTCAATAAATCACTATAGGAACACATGGTGGTTAACCTCCTTAAAACGACCCTAACCCAACCACACCTTTATACCATTAACATGAAAGGGAAAAGGAAGAAAGTGAAATAATTAAGTGAAAACACTTGCTTATGATTGGCTGTTTGGTCAAAGTTGTATAACAGGACACCTTAAACATAGATTTAACCACGAGTGGCAGCAGGGTAACCATGTCCTCCAGCTCGTTCTGGGGGATCCCAAGATTGGAACTAAAGTCAGGTGTCTTGGTCTTCATGTAGCCTTAACTCTGCTATGTTATTTGACAAGTATCGCTTGTCAATTGTCAAAAATATCAAACCAAATCTAAATCAGTCCTCAACAAAATGACTGTGAAAGACACTGCAGAGTATATTGAGTCATAACTCCAAGGTAAATGGCTGAAAATCCAGACTTGGACATGTCACCCTTTCAAACACAAAGAGATCCAGAATACCCACATTCTTGTTTTTGTACTGTTAGGATAAAACCCAAACAATATCATGCGTTGGTGTGTAAAAGCCTTGTGAGCAATATTGGCTCCACTTGTCATGATGGACAGTATCAGCACCATCCCTGCATGCCAACGTCGGCGTTACCTGTGCTTCCAGTTCTGGATCATCCAGCAGGCGGAGAGGGTACTGGGCAGATTTCATCATGTTCACAGACACAGAGTTCTGGTTGTCTAGGTAAAAAATTCCCTTAGAAGTCCCTAGGGGGTCAAATCGTGTCTGCCATTCACCTGAAAAACACAGAGGGGAGCAAGAAGAATCATGGCTACAACTGTTATTGTCATTTCACAGAGTTTTGATACATAGAAATGAAATTTGTCCTCTGAATTTGACCTGTCCTATACACTAGGAGAATTAGGCATCCAGGGAGCCACTTGGGGTCCAGTGTCTTGCTCAAGGCCACTTGAACACATGGACAAAGGTCAAACCGCGAACCTTGAAGTTAGCGGATCTGACTTGTTTTATTCACTTATTGCACTTCTTCACTATGACTATAAATCACCATACTGAGTGGTCTTTGGTGGTATGGTTCACCTTTGAAGTACACAGCGTTCATGAGCATAAGCACCACGTCATGTGGAATACTTTCCAGGAAGTTGGGGATGTGACCATTGGTGGCGTTCTCCACCCATTGGTTGACATCCTCCACAGAGACCAGAGGGACGGGCTGTGATTTGTACCTGAAGAGAGAAAAAATTTATTTTACTTTTACAGCAATCAAAACCACACAATATTATCTCCATTAAATATGACCCAGTTTCAGACAAATCAGTGATAAAGTTTTTGTACAGTAATCAGTGACCTCCGGCCCCCAGAAACACTCCAACAGAAAGCCATGCTGTTGCTAGCTAGCTTACTAATGAATTTTAGCCCTGTGTGGCTAAAAGTAGTAGATGGATTGATGGGTGGATGCCATTATAATATTCATTGGTTCATGCTTACGTGAGCATGCGTCACATTTTGTTTTACAGGAAGAAAGAATTATTAGATTTCAATATAAAATACAAAGTAGTAGATTTTATTTTACATAAATTGTTTAATAGGGTACAATATGACAGGGGATGTAATCTCACAGGTTTAAAAAGGCATTTTACATCTGTATTTTAATGAAAAGCAACAGCATTCAACCAGTGAATGCTCATGTGGCCTGGTTGTCGTTGATAACGTTACCTGGCCAAAGAATCCTCAACAAAAGACAACTTCACTTCAAATCCTGAGAGATAGAAGAAGGGAGACAAAATGGAAAAGATGGATAAGATGAATCTTACAACAAACTACTTAAAAACTATCACCAGTTCAAAAATCACCACACACCTGGTCTCAGGTACATGCGTGTCGCCACCTCTAACGATGTGTTTCTGAAATGAGGTACAAGGCCTCCAAGTATATGATGGTAACACGGCAGACTGTGGGCATGAAGGCTCTTCAGCAGCAGCTTCTCTGTCTCGTTGCGAGCACCTTGGAGAAGAAAGTAAATCACTTAATGGAGAATATATGGAGCAACTGAAGCTCATTCAGAAAACTAACATTTTTAAAGTTGCTTGCTTGTTGCCATGCGAACAGAACACAGTGTTGTTATTTCAGCTTCCGAAAAAAGACTTTTCACTGGACACTGTGTTGAATTTAATGGACTTCAGTGCTGGAGCTCCTCCTCGTCACTCAAACTATTGTTTTGTATTTTGTATTGCGCAACTTGTAACTGAAGAACTTTACTTTATGATGAAGACGCTTGAGAATCAGTAAAAAATCCTACTGTCCTGCACACAACTGGCTGAGTATTGATCTCTTGAATAACAGAATGAAACTCTGACTGACCTAAGGTGAGGTGAGCGAGGGCAAAGGCCAGGCTGAGAGGTGACACAACGATGTTCGGCTGCTGTGGACCGATAGGAAGCTTTTCCAGGATCTGTAAACCCAGTCGCTCTATGGTGCCCCCTATTGCCCTGTGTTCCTTAGGGCTGAACAACTGCCTTCCTCCGCAGCTCTGGACCTCCTCCTCTGTGTCCTCCTCTTCATCGACAGGACCGGAGACATCAGGAATTCCTGGAGTGGGCTCCTCCTGAAGAAAGGAGGACAGACAAGGTTCAGAGTGCAGTTAAAAGTCAAATAAACAGCTAAGAAACAATTTCCCTTTAGTGCTTAAGAAGGTAGTTTATTAGAATGAGGTTCTTACAGTCAGTCCCAGACAGCAGAGACAAAGCAAGAAAAGAAGAAGACACAGCTTCATTTCCAAACAACCAGCCTGAAAAACACAGAGACATCGTCAGCATCACTATACATTAACACCTTTATCTAATGATGACATCGATAGCATTAATCTCTTTTGTCTGTTACGTGGCTTGCAATGAAAATTTGCCATTGGAAACCAGAAACCAAAGACTGAACACAAGACTGAATACCTACAGCAACAATAATCTGTATCTGTATCTCCATGTGATGAATAATATGTCCAAAGTTTAACCAGGAATTTTAGTATTTACATCGTTTTATCAATTGTGTCCCTTGAAAATGAGATGGTGCATCTAAGAGGGCTTTTCCTCAAATTAAAATATTTTGAAAATGGTTCTTTTAAAGGAGTCAATATAAATATTAGAAATTGGCCACAAATTATTGGTCACATTTTTAAATGATAAAAGCATTTGATTGTACTAATAAATAAATTGATATAAGAAACTCATCTTGATATCATCCCAAATTAATCCGGTCCACACTTTTATAATCTGTACAGTCGCATCTTGAACTTTTTTGATCCCAAGGGGGTTGCGAGTTAATATACGGGTGTTGGAGGTAGGATTAGCACCATAGACACTTCATGACAATCCAATTGTTGGATATTTTATTGTGAGCCAACTGACTCTGTCTCCAAGTAGTCAAAATTGATGTTTAAGTGTTTTTATTAAATATTTCTTGTGCTATGAGTCACCTATACATCGGTATCTGGCTCAATAATGACAAAACAATCACTTTTTTAGGTATTTTAGTAAGTTTTTCAGGTATTCTTAATGATATTTTACAGTTTGTCATTTCCTGAAAAACGATAAAAAAGTTGTGCCTTGCTCAGCTTCCTCTCAAGCAACCTCTCAGTGATTGACAGAGTTTCCTGATAGAGTGATAGCTTTAACTACTTGCTAAAGTGGCTAACCGCTAATTTACTACTGCTAACTGTATCTGGACCAGGATTGAACACAGTCTTCAAAACCGTTAGGGAATAACCTTACAGTGCTGAGGTCATTTACAGAGTTTCCTGATGGAAAGATTGCAAAGCAAACCGCCAACTGCCGTTAGCTCGGTCAGCCGTGCAGCTAACCTAAGTGACTCCAAACCCGGCAAGAAAACCCCCTGAGTACAGTATTCCCTGTCAAAATTGGCACCGCCGGTCTCAGAGATTGTGTTTGGTCCTGAGGCCGGCTCATCGACGTATAAAACAAGATGGTCACTGGAAGTTGGACACTGATGCTAGCTCATAGTGCTAGCTGCATAGCAGTGGGGGTGTAACATACACTGGCTGCAGTAAACACCAATTGTTGCCAAGATATTTTAGTGTGGGCCGACTGACTCCGTAGAAATCCTCTGCTACTGGCAAAAGCTGCCAGAACTACCGACATGTCAATATAAATTTCATTGTAATGGTATCTTATTAATGTATCTGTCTGGTTGGTTTAGAGTTTCAGATATGGCTGCTGTGTTTACCAGCGGACTAAAGGTTACTGTTTCAGAACCTTTTTTTGGCTGAGCTGCAATACGCTGAATACACAACACAGAATACACTGAACTGCATGAACTATATGAATCTACCAACATCGTATACGTGATCTACGTGATCTTACATACAGTCTTTATCTATAAATGTATGGCGATGCATCTTTTCTATTCAAATGCAACTCAAAGCACCCTCTATATACCTCAGTATATTGAGTCATAAAGGGTGTTTGTAAACTACAGATTATTATTTTAGCAGCACTGACACTGAAACGACACAGAATGGAGTGAAAACTTTGGTGAAGTCAAAGATGGTCCGAACTCACCTGACCTGTGTATGATGTGGAGGCAGACGAAGAGAAACCAAAGGGGTTAAAAGATGAGATGAATAAAATAAGAGTAAAGACAGATATGGTCAATCTTCTCAAGGCTGGATAGCGTAGTGGCTGGACTCAACAACCGCTGCCCCCCTGTTGGCTGGTTAATGATCAACTCTGGACTGAGTGTGACTGTATCTGTGGTCACAACAGAATGTAAAAATAAAGAGACAGGCTGTCAGACAGGTGTAAATCCCTTTGTAGAAATGACAGAGGCTGTAAATCCGTCTTGGACGACTGGAGACGATATTATTTCTAGTTGAAGGTTGGGTGACATACTCTTTACTCCAAAATACTTACTTAAAGGTCCAGTGTGTAACTTTTACCTATTGTCAGAAATGAAATATGATATCCATAGGTATGTTTTCATTAGTTTATAATCACCTGAAAAAGAGCATTGTATTTTTGTTACCTTACAATAAGCTGTTTTTAATGTACCGCACGAGGAACCGCCAGGCTCCTCTTTCTACAGATCCGCAATGTTGGCAACCATGTTTCTACCAGTCAAAATACACTGCTAAATCAATGTTATAAAGTTTACCGGTCCTAGACCGGACCTGCTCTATTTGAAAAGTGTCCCTGAGATAACTTCTGTTATGAATTGGCGCTATACAAATAAAATTGAATTGAATTACAGTAGCCTAGAACAGACAAACCAAACACTGGTTCTAGAAACAACACGTTCTCACTCCCAACTGGTCAAACACTGCTGCTTAGTCAGTGGCACTCCGCTGTAGAAATCCCTCTTGCATTATTTCTGGACACACAGGTCAAGTTACCAAAAATAAACATGTAACATCCGCAACTTACGGTCAGGTAAGCAAGAATAAATATGCAACGTTCTGTCGCACTGTGGTGGTTCACATTGTGAAGGTTTAGGCACAAAAACTACTTGACTAGGATTAGGAAAAGGTAGTAAGGTACGTTACGTATCAAGTGTTGTTTACTGTTGGTTTCACACATCTGGGTTAAAGTCCTGTGTTTGTTTGAGCCGTCCACCCACTCCACCACCTCCATATACAGAATTTCTCGCTCTTTATAGTTCGTTACCTCACTTTGATGGCGGTTGCGTCCAGAAATGACAGTATTATACTTTATACTGTACAGTATTTAATGTCTTGGGAGTAAGACGGGGTTGCCTTTCGCACCGAAGTGTGTAGTCTCTCCTACACACTTGGAAGGCGAGCTGTATTCAGTTGGTTGCAACTTTGCCATGAGATGCCACTAAATCCTATACACTGGTCCTTTTAAGGAACACACCATCTTTAATATATCATAATTATGACAGTTTAAGATCATAGTCATGACTCAGTAAGTTTAAGATCATGATGTTATAGGCAACCGAGAAGCTCTAGGAAGGTCTATTTTTTATGCTACATTACGATCCATTCTCACATTGGCCATAAAAAGTAATTAAAGGTGGGGTTTCTCATTCTGGAGGAACATAGTTGATTGTAGAGTTGTTCCCAGGCCATCAAATACAGACTCTTTGGGTAAATTGGAAACAACAAAGTTGCTTAGAGTTTGTGATCGTGCTCCCAGGTTGCCAAAAGCTAAACTAAAGTGTACTTAACAACAAATCTAATCCAAACTTGAAACAAAGCTAAACGACAAAACCAAATTAGCATTAGCATCAGTTTCACAGTGGACTGAAAGAGATTGAAACTGCTTTGTGCACTGACTCGTCCTTCAGCTTTGGGCCGTCATGGCGCTCTACACATACATTCAGCAGAGAGAGTGGGCGTATATTTATCTTGGTCTAACTGCCTGGTTCCAGCTTAACGCCCCCACAATGCAGCGCTGTAACAAACAGGGTCCTTCCTTTACCTCAGTTCACCTTGATCCTCACCAGTCACTGAGACTCACTGTGAAAGTCGCTCTGAAATATGGAAAGGTCATTCTCCATATTATGAGGTTTATCTTCCTCAGTGTAATTCAAGAATCCGTTTATTTACTGGGCTGATGTAATGAACACAATGACACACATTCAGATATTTGGTAGAGATATTTGGTCTCTTGTTACCAAGCTGCAAGCGACATCAAGAATACTTCCACTAAGCATCCAATAGGTGGTACTATAATACTATAATGACACACAGTTTGGGGGAAGTCTTTTCTTCAGCTTTCATCTGCTGGAAAGTTTTAAAACCAGAACAGTGGAGTTTGTGAAAGCAGCACATCAAACAGCAATCTTTGGCATCGTGGTGTATTTCAGAACCGTGTTTAGGTGCTGTGAGAGTTAAGAAAAGAAAAGCCATCCAGTTCCACCCACACACTGCTGCCTGAGTTCCAGTAACAACAGATACTTTTCCCAGCTGCACATTCAAACGCATTGACCCTGGAAACCAGTATTAAACAACTGACCCCCTTCCACAGTCCCGAACCTTTTCGCTCTGTGCTCCGATATATAGTTACATTTCTCTTTCCCTGTACTTAGATATGCTATGTTTTAAGCAAATGTCTTTTAAATATAGACATGCCTAGCACATATCATATCTAAGCAGAGGAAAGGAAGAAGTTTACTGAGGTTTTAAAAGTGGCGGGGCTTAGGAAGGATCAATGATGTTGAGCCAGCTGCAGTTTTCCCCATGAAGTCAAATTTGATGTTTAAGTGTTTTTATTAGATTTTTAAAAGTCTTTAAAAAAAAAAGGTTGTGCCTTGATTAGCTTCAACTCTCCAACAGGATATCAAGGATGACAGTTGTTGTATATGTTTGAATCCTTTAGTCCTGCAGTTTTAATATCTCCATACAGATGCAATGATTTGCCAGCAGATGTCTCCATTTAGCACGTAGGAACACGTCCCAGCTCTGCTGTTCACATTAGAGGAGCTTCCATTACAAAACACTACAGTTCTGATAACTTTAATCTGTATTAAACTGTGTCCTTTTCCAGTGTTTCTCAAAAACGTTGTTGGTTTGGTTGAGGTGAAGTTCACATTTTACAGCCCAGATCAAACAGCAATTAGACTAATTTACAACTTTTTATACACCTGAGTGACTAAAAGAGCCCCACAGTGCACTCTATGGCTGTACCTGCATCAGTGTTTTATTTCTTAGTGTTTATAAGTATTTTTCGGTTTTAGAACTTCTGGCCAACAGACAGCAGGAAAACGCTGGCCCATTTATAGAAGAGTTGATTAATGTGAGTTGTGCAACCACATGTGTCCACTGGGTGACAGCAGAGGATAAACTCAGAGGCAGCAGATTATTATCAGGGTTTAAATATACACTGATCACTGAAATGTCAATTAAAAAGAGTTAAAGATTATCTGCTTTTTGGTGTGAAAATAATAAACAGGATCTCTTTTCTCTGATGTGAGCTCCTACAAAATAAAATTATATTTGACACTAATCGTAAAGGTTTTGTCTTTTTATGTCTCTCTGCTCATTATTATTCAATTTCATGACATTTTGAAACATGTTGTCATTAAGACATGAGCAGAATAATTAAATGAATGCACAATATTGAATAGAATTTTCAGACAATAAGATGAGTGATGATTTCTCTTTTTTTTAAAGAAGTTAGTAACCTGTAGTTTTTACACACCTGAAAGTCAGAAAGGCTGAGATGTGGTGAGTAAAGACGGATTATTCAATGTTTCTCCTACCATATTGGTAAAAACTGGTGTTCAAGATTAATTAATTAATGTCCTGACATGCCAACATTTGGTTCCTGCAGAGAATCTGTGTGCAGTGTTTGCTCTCAGACACTCTTCATGAAGTAAAGGTTGTGTGTCCCACATTCAGTTTGTCTCTGTTGGAGCAGCTGATAACTGCACAGCCTCTCCCTGATTTCCACGACATCGTTATGTCAAAAAAATGAGTCAATGGAACAAACTGGAATTATATCACAAATACTTAAAATGCGCAAATTTAGGTTCACTAAACTTGTTGAGTTATTACTCCAACAGTTCATTGTTGTTGTTTTTTTATTAAAATGTGCTTTTAGGTTTTACAGTGAATATATCTGCAATGGACACAGACATAAAGAAGGAGGAATAAAGTATAAACATTGTTTGTGTTTTGAGTTCATTCATTCATTGAGTTGATAAAGAGTGGACAGTTTGTATAAAGCACATGTTGCTGTGAGACCTTCAGATGTACTCGAGCTCCAGGTGTCAGATTAGATTTTAAATGATCATAAAACCTGACATTACTTAACGTTCCTGCTGCAGCGACTCAGCGACTCAGAGCTCCGGGTTCACAGTTTCCACCTCAAACTGTGAACTCTGTTGAGTTTGTGCAGGAGGATAAAAGGTGAGCTCAGTCTGACGTCTACAGGAGATCTGATTCCTCCTCTGTGTTTACTCAGTGTGTGTGTGTGTGTGTGTGTGTGTGTGTGTGTTCTGTGCTTTCTATT
>NW_023339763.1:449396-451772 GCF_004916995.1 Morone saxatilis | reverse complement strand
GTGTGTGTGTGTGTGTATAAGGCAAAATCTGACTTTTAAGGAAATGAAAGTAAGGAACCGACTCTAATTCTTTATATTAAATCTCTTGAAATCTTTTCGGGGGCTACCAAAAGTCATTTTTCACCAGTACATTTATATTTATCAATTTTTTTCTGTTACATTCTTTTACTTAAATCAGCACCACTCAGACTTTTGTAGTTTTGTGCATCACTCCTGTTGGTTATGAGAACTTGCACTGTCCATGGTCACAGCTGGATCCTGGAGTCCAGCAGGTGCAGGTCGGCTTAGAGTTCACAGCATGAGTCCGTATCCACATTTCTCCCACTTTTCTCCCACGTCCTTTGTTTTTGTAGTTTTATATTACATAACGAGGCTGTTTGAATGAGACAGTGAGTCTTTGTCTTTTCCTACACCATGGAGGAATTTATAATGTTTATACTTTTATCTCCTTTATTCATATTAACATTAAAGTCTGTCTGTAAATCAGCATCTTTAAGGGTTAAAACTGTATTTTAATAATTAAAATAAATTTACCTTGAAACCTTGAAGTTTTCCCCTATTTTATAGACTGAACAATGAATAAATGATGGAACTAAAATGTAGTGTTATTGTAAGTAGTGGAACATACAAGTTAAGTACTGAAAAAACTTAAAGGACCAGTTTGTGTGATTTAGTGGCTGATTTAAGACAGTAACCTTTCTCTCATTAATAGAATTGCTTGACTATCGACAGGAGCTCTTTTAACCACGTCATCTCATCGTGTCCTCTTCTTCTGCGGCGGTTTAATGGCAGCGACTGGAGGATTATCTCCATCAACCAATCAGCTCATATTCACAAAGCGATGGAAACATTCAGTCAGGTTTTTCTATTTTGTGGTACAAGATATGTGATTAACATTAAGACAGGAAGACATATGAGACATGACCATAGCAACTGGGGTAACAACAACAAAAACAAACAAAGAAATATCCTAAAATTGCCATTATTCCCTTAAAAAAATAGAAACTTGATCGTATAGTTTCCACACTGCCTAAGAATTCTGATATTTGTGTGTGTGTGTGTGTGTGTGTGTGCAGGAGGCGGCCTGTGCTTACGTCATAGCCCTCATGGCGGTGTACTGGTGCACTGAGGTTTTGCCGCTGGCGGTGACGGCGCTGCTGCCGACCATCCTGTTCCCCGTCCTCGGCATCATGGAGTCCAAAGACGTAAGACTGGACGCACACACACTCGCTGTACTACAACTACTGCAGTATGAGGCAGTAGACACTGTAAACATGCTAGACAGCATCAACAAGTATTAGATTAGGTACATAAGTTCACACTGCTCAACTTGTTCTTAAACATTAAAAAGAAAACATAAGTGTTGACATTATGTGTCTAACCTCTGCAGATTGTTTCTGTTGTTGTTCAGGTGTGTATGGAGTACCTGAAGGACACCAACATGCTGTTTGTGGGTGGTCTAATGGTGGCCGTGGCCGTGGAGCACTGGAACCTCCACAAACGCATCGCGCTCAGAGTGCTGCTGTTGGTTGGGGTCCGACCCGCCATGTGAGTTTCAGTGTTATCAACATGAACTTTTAAAGTGAATTTATTGTCGATCTATATTAAATATTTATAATGTGGGAATCAATTTTCTTGGCTCTAGTGAATAGCATATATTTTGTTTTATCAGCATTTAACATAAGTTTGAGATCAGGTTGTAGGTTGTCAATAGCCAATTGTTTGGAGCAAGCCCAACAGTATATAAAAGTATCATCTGCATACAAATGGACATTACAGGTATTCAAAGCCACAATAATATGGCCAGACCTAAAATCAAATCTGTGAAATGTGAAAAATTACAGAATAGACTAAATGTAACAAAACTGAAACACATCATGAGGCTCCTCATGCACCCAGAAAACTACACTGTTGAGTGGATGACCACGATCAAGGAGCTCTGGTTCTGTGTTGATTCTGGCAGCCCCCTGTGGACAAAAGTGATTTCACCTAATTTCATTGATTCAAGGGGACGCCAACCCAGTGGCATTCAGATACTATATAGAAATAGTCAATCTTCTGTTTATGTTTGTTTAGGTTTAGAGGCAGCAGCATTAAATGAACTGTTAGAACTAGTGATCGACCGATTTAATCGGCCGATTTTTGGCGTTTTTACGTGTATCGGCACCGGCCGATGCGGCTGCTGCGTCCATCCGCATTATTTACAGACAAATGTCCGCAAGGCCGCTCCGCTGTCTGCTGAGACCTGCAGTGCCACATAGCCCTCCCCACTAGATAGATGGCTGGAAGCTGCCTCCTTTCAACACAACGCTAAGTTTTACTCAAAGCTCTTTAACTGTTAACTTAGCTGAAATTGCCATAAACACTATGAAAGTG
>NW_023339763.1:444767-449371 GCF_004916995.1 Morone saxatilis | reverse complement strand
TTAACGGACGAGTCAGCAGTCGAGTGCAGCATCAGGCAAACGGCACAGGCGGCGAGAGCAGCGCAGGTCAGTCAGCGAGCAGTCAGCAACAGTCATCGCGGAGTCAGGCAGGCAGTCAGTCCACAGTCAGGCAGTAGCTGCTGAGGTAAGCAGTTCGAGGCAGGCAGCAGTCAGTCGCAGTCAGGCGCAGTCGCAAGTGCGAGTCGCATTTCAGGCAGTCAGTCAGTCGCAGTCAGCGAGCAGTCAGTCACAGTCAGGCAGCAGTCAGTCCGCTGGTTGAACAGGTCCAAGTACAAGATCCAGCGCAGGCAGCAGTCAAGATCGCAGTATCCAGTTCGCATTCAGCAGCAGTCGGAGTCGTCATTCAGCAGCAGTCAGTCAGTCGCAGTCAGGTGCATTCAGGCAGCAGTCAGTCGCAGTCAGGCAGCAGTCAGTCGCAGTCAGTAACAGTCAGGCAGGCAGTAGTCGGGCAGTAGTCGGGCAGCAGTCGGCAGCAGTCAGGCAGCAGTCGGCCGGCGGCAGCAGCTTCAGCTCATCATGTTTTGCAGTGTTCGGTTTGAGTCTGCAGCCTGAAATCATTTCTGTCTCACAGCACTCGATTTGTTTCTCCTCTAGTCCTCTGCTGACTTTAACTCAACTCTTACACTGAACATCTATATTTTATTAATATAGAAATATATTTATATAAAAAGTCAAAAGTTAAAATGACATTGTTAATCTTTTTAGTACTGAGCTTTGATTAGTGTTAAACCTGCCTGACTCTGTTGTTCTGCTGTAATAAGGACTGAGCTGCTCTCAGGTCAGAGCTACAGAAAGTCAGAAGGCTCAAAACAAACCAACAGCTGTCCAAACATCTGCCTTCATCAGCATCTTCCTCAAAGAGGATGATGAAGAAACTGTTGTCCTTAATGATTTTTGTGCTTCCTAAAATACGTATTCTGATTCTTTGGTTTCATAAATCCGTTGTTTGCGACCCAGACGCGCTGAATAATGTAGTCGAGGTAAAAGCTGGATGAAGCTAGCTGACCGTATTTTACTACGTTAACCAGTCGCGTTGACTGGCCGGCTAACCTATAAGGTGTATCGTTAACAGTTACATTAGCTACAGGATCATAACTGTGGGCACTTAAAGGTGAGTCTGGTTTCTTTTATACAGTATTAGTGATTCTCACGTATCGCTCAGGACCCCAAACAGGACAGGACCCCAAACCCCACAGGAATAACACCTCAACAGCGACACCTACCAGACCATCACAGTTGCTGATGGCAACCGCCGTGTCCTCCATGTTGGACACCTCTCCTGTGTAGAGGCAGCCGGTGTCTCTTATTGGCTGAGAGTGTTTGTGTCCTGACTCCTCCCACCACTCCATGGTGGCTGTGGGGGCGACGAGACGAGAGTTCGGACGCAGCCGCAGGTGGAGCTCCTGACCAAACACTGTCACATTGTAGAAAAGCTCCACCTCCTCAGCCGCGTAACCCTGCACCCTCCAGCTGGACGGTGATGTTTCTATGGGCGGGGCCTGGTGTGATGAGTTTGTGGGAGCCTGTCTTTTGTTTCTTCTTGTGTCGGTGGGCGTGTCCTCTGCAGAGCGTCTTTTAATCCGGGGTTGGTGGTTGGTGAAGACGGAGGCTGACAGGAAGAGCCCCTCTGGGTTGGTCCTGATTGGACGAATGACACTGAACTCTGACAGAACCTGATGGAGAGAATCTGAGAAAGAATAAAAATAACCTGTGAGACCTCTTTTGTCAATAATGTCAGCATGATGTTATTGATGAGTGTCAGCTTCATGGTTGATTGTGATGTCAGCATGAGTGGTTCTCCCTGTCAGATGTCAGCGTCCATGTTATTCGTGATGTCCACGCACTCCGATGCTTTATGTTGGATGTCAGCGTCATGTTATTTTGTGTTAATGTGATGTTATTGTGATGTCAGCGTGATGTTATTTTGTGTCACTGTAAGGTAAGTGGTAAGTACGGTATATATATATATATAAATATTGGTTGATTTAGCATATTTTGGAAAATATGGAGTGATGGACAATTTAGTGGATGTGCTCTGTAGGAGGTCAGGGTAATGTATTTAATTTTTTTATGTTCTGAAATCTGAAACGCTTAATAATTAAACACATGGTGGTGCTATTGAAGACGTGTTTTAATACGTTTAACATATCTCCACAGGTCACCTGTGTACCATATTTGATGACTTTAGCATGTATAGTATTTGAGATTTTAACGTGTATAAGTGGCTCCCATTGAACTTTACTATTTACGATTATAGCCTAACCCTAACCCTAGCGCTGATCAATGCCCTGTATCTACAGCACTGACCTATGCCCGGTATCTACAGCAGTGGTTCCCAACCTTTTGCTTTAAGGGACCCCTTTTCTATCATTAAGTAAACTGATGACCCCTGACTAAATTATATATTTTATGGATATTTCATATTATATTCAATGCATAAAAATAATGGTATATAACAACTAGTTAGTGGCTAAGAACTAGTGAACTAGTGAACACAATAACTACACGAAGTCTGTATAAAATTTGTAATTTGGATGAATTTTGAGCAGATTATTTCCTGTAAATATTGCAAATTGATGAGATGAGTTTTCCTGATATTTTTGGGAACTGTTTATCAAATTGTCTGTCTGTATTATGTATCTATTTATTTTTGTAACAATTATACATACTTAATATGCTTCTTTTTTCCCAAATACAGTGTTTTATTCTCCCTAAACCTTGTTCTATTAGCTCTTTGGTTGTTTTAACTGCATTCTTTTCTACTGCAGGATGATGAGATATAGGCCTACTGCTTATAGTAGGTAAGCTTTGGAATCCAAAGGCTCCTGGCTCCTCTCGCTGCATGTTGAAGTGTCCTTGAGCAAGACACGTCGCTTTGTGAGTGTGTGTGAAATAGCTTAGTTTCCGTTCGGGTGAGCAGTTTGCACCTTGCATGGCAGCCATCAATGAGTGAATGTGTGTGAATGTGTGTGAATGTGGCTGTAGTGCACAGCGCACTGAGTGGTCGAAAGATTAGAAAGGTGATATACAAGTACAGTCCATTTACCATTTAAATATTGTTGTCAAATGGAGTAAATCAGACCTTTTATTAACTGTCTTTGCAATTAGTGTCAAATTATTGAATTTCACTAAAAAAATATGAAATAAAGTTATTTTTATTATTGTTCTTAATGTCCGTGCTGTTCAGTGGGAGCTGTGAGTGACAGACAGCACTATACCTCACCAAGTCCCTCCCTAGCTGCCAGGTTTTACAGGAAATATTTAAATATAGGTAACAGACCATTAATGATAAGTGATACCCAAACACAAACCTATAAATCTATAAGGAGTTTGTCAAAGTACAACACATGCAAATTGCCAAACATTACCACTAAATCCAAAATGGCTAACTGCCTTTTGGGTTTTCGATATGGGTCCCAGAGGCTTTTTTGTACGTCTGAACCAACTTTCAAACATATTGGTGAAACGTGCCTTGGGGGCTACATTTAAAAAATAATAATTCCTTGCATTACTACAGGGCCTTGCAGTGGTCGCTGTTCGGACCATAATAAACCAACACAAGTCCCTTCAGGGCTTAAAGCCCAAATAAAATCAGGTCACAGACATAAGCGAGGATCTTTACTTATTCCAGTTGTTACAAATGTCAAATGGATTTTGAACTGGAACATAATCTCAAAGATCTGGATTCACTTTAAACTCTCTTAACTCACTAAACTTGTCAATGCAGTCTGGTGAGAGTGATTCATAAATATGCCACGTTTAAAGTGTAAAATCTGAAAACCTGAGAAACAGAAAAAACATCTAGAACTGAGAGCCAATCAGATAATCAGATAGCAGCTGAGGCTGATCTCAGATCAGCAGAAACCACAGAGACAGTGTGTGACCTCTGACCTCTCTAACCTCAGACAGAAGGGGAGCCGCCTTTTTCCTTGTTAAATCATCTGAAATACTCTTCATGCACACACACATACACACACACACAGGATATGATGAAATATGATCTGAATGGTTCACATTCCCCAAACGCCAGAAACACATAAACACAAAGATTTATGGGAAAAACGTGGCGAGGAAAGTTTTCTGACTCAGAATCAGAAAAGAGGAACGTTTCCATCTGCTGCTGCTGGAACCACAAGAACACTACTGGGAACACTGGAAACACTGGGAGACTGTCAGCTGCTCACTGATTGGTCAAGTTGTTTATGAACCCTCACTGCAGAGGTCAGAGGTCACAGCCTGGAGGACCAAACAACCACAGAAGAATAACGAACTGGAGGATAACTAGTACTGCCAATTAGAAGTATTGATGGTAGCAGTAGAAGTATTAACAGTAGCAGTAGAAGTATTAATGGTAGCAGTAGAAGTATTGATGGTAGCAGTAGTAGTAGTTATAGTATACAGAAGTAGTAGCATTAGTACCAGTATAGTAGTAGCAGTAGCAGTAGTAGTAGCAGCAGTTGTAGTAGTAGTTTTAGTAGAAGTATATAGTAGTAGCAGTATAAAGTAGTAGCAGTAGTAGTAGTAGTAGTAGTAGTAGCAGTATTAGTAGTAGTATACAGTAGTAGCAGTATACAGTAGTAGTA
>NW_023339763.1:440348-444742 GCF_004916995.1 Morone saxatilis | reverse complement strand
CTAAAAAGCTACTGTTCTATATACGTAGCTTGATTCAATCAATAATCATAATCAGAAGCTGTCATATATTGGACCTGTTTTCCCCATCCACTGTGTTTAGATCTTGGTGCTTTTTAACCTCCTAGATTTTGAACGCGGATGAAGGATTTTAGTCATCGGACGTCTGGATCTTAAGTTATAAGAAGAAACAAGCTGAGCTAACGCTTAGGCAGCAGCTCGGCTCCAGCCCCCTCGCGGACGTCCTTTGTCTGTCCAACAGCGTGGGAGAAGCAGTGATTTTTTAAGGTGGAATGCTTTATTCAGTGTGTTTAGTGGTTTTAATCAGGCGGGTCCTGTTTGTTTTGGAGAGCGAGGAGACCCTCTGTGGATAATTGGGGCTGCGCTGGTAGAAACCTCCTGAACCCATGAACCTGCAACGGAATCCTAACCACGGAGAGAGGAAAGCCTGACTGGCAATGACGGCCAAATGGTGGCTGAAAGACAACCCACTCCCATGATCCCCACACCTGCTTGCACCACCTCATCAACCACTTTCCTGTTTGTTGTTTGTTTGGATGTTCTGTTTTCCTCACCCCCTCGGAGGAAGTCATCAGCAGTTTGATTGACCACGCGGTTTTGTTTCTTGATGATGGCTGCAAGAACGATAAACACCATGTGTTGCCAGTCCTCCTTGCGCTCCTCCCCAATCTTCCAACCTACAGCCTTCTCCCTCCTGTCCTCCCCCTTCGAGCTCACAACCGGCTCCAATGAAATATACCCACTCCTGACCCATGCTGGATCATCCCAGCCTGAAAACGACACCAGAGGGCTGTTTATCCTATACGCTCTGAGTCCAGCATTAATAAAAGTCCCTGAGTGCAGCATATATTGAACGTCTGAGCCACGCGCATTATTAATCGTCTGAGTCAGCCAATTATTAACAGAGCTGGAGTCAGCATTCATGAAAGCTTGTTGATGACAAATGTGTAAAGTGGATGTAAACCAATACTAATAGAATGAGTTGATTGGTGTTGTTTTTGACCATTATTATAATAATCTCCTGGACCACAATAAAATACACTGATTATAGATTATTGATTAATTAATTGATTTAATGAGTGGGATGAAAAATCATTCTTTTGACCATTTTCTGGATATTCAGGTACAATTTGAGGAAACTCTGGAATGAAAACTGATTAATGTCAATCAATCACTATCAGTAGAATCATAATCAATACTTATAGCACACACACACTCTTCACGACACACAAATCATATGATAAACATCGGTTAACAGTGTAACTCTTTCATAATATCTGCTGTGGTGTTTCTGCAGAAGGAACGAATCAAACTGAAAACACAGAAATTGTTCCAGGAAACTTGGCAGCTTCACACACACACACACACAGCCGGCTGCGACGTGGCAGTCCGAGGTTCAGAGTCTCTGAGGTTTTGGAGGTTTTGGACTCCAGTTGACAGATAGTTCAGCTTCTGAAATCTGTTTGTCTTCAAAGCTGCGTCAGCCAATGAGGAGCAAGTTTCCTTTCACCTCAGTTAAACTCGTCCGGAGCCTCCGGCAGCACAGCGTGACCTCACAGCGTCTGTTTCTGATCACTGATGTCATTTCCTTCACAACAGATTGAACAGATGTTTCATAAAATCTTAAAATAAACAGGATTTATTTTTCAAACTCAAAACAACGAGTGGATCTCAGCAAAACAACATTTGTGTCAGTTGTTCCGGTTGTTCCTTATATAAGGGACCTACAGTCAATAAATATATATTTATATATATTTATACACATATACAGGTAAAAAAGCACATTTTTAACCTCAACACGAAATGAAAGCTGCCCTTTAAACCCTTCAAAATCACATCTTCAGTCATATTGTACCTCTATTTAACAGAAAATAGAAGAAATATGTTAATTCAATCATTCTTTTCTTCTAAACACAACTTTATTATCACTGGTACAAAAACACAAGCTTTGATTATCACGTGCCTTGCGGCGTGTGGGCCGTACAAACACACACGCTTTATTAACAGTGTACACACACAACTTTATTATCACTGTACAAACACACAACTTTATGTATCACGTACAAAGCACAAGCGTTTATTATCACTATACAAATGCACAACTTTACTATCACTGTACAAACACAACTTTACTATCACTGTACAAACAAACAACCTTATGAGTGATTTTGGTGAAACTGGATCATATTGCATAGAGAGAATATTCACTGTTTTTCTTCACTGGACGTCTTCCGGCTGATCTGTCTACTAATGTAGCTGCCGTTAGTTAACTGCTAATGTAGCTGCCATTAGTGGTCTATGGAACCGGGCTCAGCAGCCTCCCAGTGAACACAGCCAGACAAGGACCAGTTTTGATATGTACATAATAATTGCATGCAGCCATGAGCAATAAATCCCAGGTTGCTGTTGTTGGGATGATAACCCTGCTGTGGGTTCCACTTTGTAAATAAAGATGTTTTGGGTTTTCTTACATTCCAGCAGTTGTTGGATGTGAAACTTGAGACCAGCAGTTTCTGTTGTTGAAAGCATCATTACACAGTGAGCCATAATCACATCAGAGCAACAGAAACTGTACTTGTGGTTTGTATTGGTCAACAGTACACTGACCTGCATGTTTAATCTCAATAAAAACATCTTGAACATCAGACATCGGCTCTGGTCTGTGTCACAGTAAACACTCCCTCCTGCAGGGTTAGTGTTTGCTCTCACAGGATGGGAGGTTTCTCAGTCGGGCTGTAGTGGTAAGACAAAGAGTAAACACTGTCTTACCCTATCACAGCATATAGCGGTTGACCCGGATGGAAAGATCTACATTCTCTATCTTAAAAACAATCTTAAATCCTATAATCTGTATTTTTTTTATAGAAAGTAGTTTATTTCAATACACCTGTGTGTAAAAATGACTTTTAATGATTACTGAGATTTTTCTTTTGCTGGTCTGCAGGTCCTCTTTTAGGTTCTCTAAACCTGAACCAGAATGTGTTGTGGTCAAGATCCGGCTCAGCTCGACGACGACGCAACATTGAAGAGGCTGAACTATTTAACATCGAGGTTAATAAACTATTTAAGACAGAGGTCAATGGACTGTTGTTGACGTTAATGAACTATTGAATGTAGAGTCCTCCTGCTCTCTTCTCCTCCTCCAGGTTTTGTTAGCTGTGGATTATTCTGTTCTTCTTTTCCACGGCCGAGACCACATTCAGAAATATCTTCTGACTCTCATGAACATAGTAAGTAAATTCAGGAACTCAATGTTTAATTCAGTGTTAAATAGAGATGATGTTAGTATTGAGTCCTGTTGGTGGACTGCTGCCCAAAGATAAACTCAAAGAGGATCATCTCAAAATCCACAAAATCAAACTCATGACCCTCCAGAATCTATGTGAGAGTGAGGTTTGACATTCTCTGGTCCAGATCCCTTGTTTGTCCCTTGTATGAGGTTTCCCAGCTTTCCCTCAACATAAACAGGCTAAACCTATTTGGAGCAAACCTTCTCATCCACCTTTTTTAAAATGGGAACTACCAGCTGCAAGTCCATGGGCACTGTAGACCAAGACAGCCCAACAACGGACTTAATTTGCATAAAGTCGAATCATGTTTACGCAAATTCAGATACAGCAAACATTTAACGTTATCGATCATGCATTGTGCAGTTGAATCTCCTGCTCTCCATAGAAAATGAATACCGTCCATTGACTTGACATCACTCAACAGATCCACTGTGTCTGTACCATAAGGCTTCCCTACAGTCTTCCAACTCCGTGGTTCTCCTTCTGCTGAGAATATGTCAAACTCTTTGACCCTGAATGCTGCAGTCCTTCTGGCCTCACTACCTGTGTGACTCAAGGGCCTCCTGGTCTATCGAGACTAAAAGGCCTTTTCCTTCGGTGTTGTGACTGCTTCTGTCCTCTTGTGGGATGTTTGTTTCCACCACAACAACAAGAGTCGCAGGAGGCAGGAAAAGAAAAAGAGTTGGAGTTTAAAATCCTCACAAACAGAAGTCTCAGCCAGATGTTCCAGTTATGCCTCAGTAAATGTTTGGGTTTACTTGAGTTTGTGGAGAGCTTCACTTATTTTGGCAGCCTTATCAGCAACACTGTGACACAGAAGGACATCTTTCCCCCAGGAGAGATTACCATGGTGGAGGGGAGGTTGTATGTCACTCTGCGACATCCTGGATCCAAATTTTTAACATATATTTATCAATTTTTTTATTTTGTTGGTTTGTTCTGTATACATTTACCATCTGTTTGTTCTATAAAAGGGATCTTTCCTCTGAGGTTCTTCCTAAGGTTTCTACCATCTTTTACCCTGTTAAAAGGAGTTTTGGGGGAGTTTTCCCTATACAGGGTTGTAATGCCAGAAGGTATTCAATC
>NW_023339763.1:432981-440324 GCF_004916995.1 Morone saxatilis | reverse complement strand
TTTTGGGGCTAAATAAATAAAATCTGACTCATCATCATCAGGATGTCCAAGCAATGCAGCCTAAAACCATAGTTCCTTCTACTGTAGATCTGATCCCTACCCTGAGTATCTTGAGCTTCAATAACAAAGAAGCACTAACATAGCCAGAGTCTGTTGGTATGACTGTTGGGTCCACGGTCCAGTCCATCTGATCATCCACCTTGAATTGCAGTTCAGCTGAAATCACAGTGGACTTTTGATCTTCTTTTCTCTGGGGTGAGCCTGCAGGCAGTCAGAGCCCATGGGTCAAAGGTCAAATCTGGATCCAGCCTTAACTTGCCTCCTCTGGACAAGTTCAATGAACCGCTCTTTGTCTGGTATTTCATATGGAACCATTTTATCATGGTGACTTTACCATGAACTGGTTCTGGACACAGCACAACAGGAAACCCCTCCACTACAATACTGTGGTTAAGTACTAGAAGGTTAATCTCGATTTCTGAAAAGAACGTATTCTTACAGCACCTCTCTCTGTCTGTTCCAGGTTAACGAGATCTATCAGGACCATTCTCTGGGCGCCAACATCAACGTTGTTCTGGTCAGAATCATCATGTTGTCGCCAGCCAAAGCGTACTAAACTGTGACTCTGTTTCAAAGCTACTGAAGGTTTCTGGTCAGGGAACTTTACTGTGTGAATGAACTAAAGTTGTTTTTGTGTGTTGTACTTGTCCTCAGGGAAGAGGTTTTCTGTAAATGCAGTTTTTCCTTGCCCCCGCTTGTTTCCTTGGCCCCCGCTCGGCCAAGTGCTTGCCTCATGGTCGGTACTGTTGGGTCTCTGCCGCGTAAATGTTATAAGGAGTTCGGTCTTAGACCTAGCTCTATTTGAAAAAGCTGTTCCTTGGGGAGATTAACTTCTGTTCATGACGATTGGCGCTATACAGAATAAAATTGGAAATTGAATTGAATTGAACTTAAATCGGTTGTGGTAATACTTTAGCTGGCCTCATCTACTGCGACTGTGTTGTTATAGGCTCAGTTTTTTGCTCTTTCAGTTTAAGCCAACTTAAGTGTTAGCCAAGGTCAACAGTTTAGCTTTGGTGTACTTCCCAGCAGAAAAACAACATCGTATACTGTTAATCCTGCATTTTATATAACTAGCCTTTGTGACTCCTCTTGCTTAGAACAGAGGTTGGGGGAGGTGTTGCCTGCTTTTTTTTTTTGAACAGGAACAATTTTTAGCACAATCAGCTTTCCCTTCTTTGGTTATCAGGGCCTCGCTGGTCAGGTGGGGGCGGCTGGTGTATATCAAGCAGACAATGAACATTTCGGTCGCTCAGGCAGTTTGATGTGTTAGAAAGGCAGGCAAAAAATGGGCAGCTCTTCTGAGGATCTGAGCCACTTTGACAAGAACCACATTGTGATGGACAACTGGGTCAGAACATCTCCAAACCTGCAGCTCTTGTGGGGTGTTCCCAGTCTGCAAGTCCCCCAAGGCTTAATTGTATTCATTTTCTGTCAACAAACAGCGTAAACAAACTATAGCTAGCTAATGGTTAGCTGTTGACAAGTTGGTGAATGCATGGGAAAATGTAGCTTGTGTGGACAGTACTACACTATACTTACGTTTCAGTGGTTTATTTAAAAAAGTAGCAATTGTTGTGCGAACAAGGAATCCCCAGGGAATCCGTAAAACCCCACATGCAAGTTTAAACGCAATAAAATCTTAATCTCCCTCTATCAGTCCCTGGAGATGATCTCTGTGGGTAATGCCCAGAAGAGTTTGGAGAACGTTTGTGGATGGTCGTATCTCCAGCAGAGGGAGCAGAGTCACGCCGAGCAGCACGACCACACCATCTACCTGACCAGGCAGGAGTTCGGCCCCTCCGGCATGCAGGGTACTTCTGCTAATACCTCCACTAATACTACAAGTACTACTACTAACACCATCCATCTGACCAGAGAGTCCAGCACCTCCAGCATGCAGGGTACTGCTGCTGATATGACCACAAACACTACAAATACTACTAGTAACACCATCTACCTGTCCAGGAAGCAGTTTGGCTGCTTGGGTATACACGGTACAACTCCTAATAGTTTTACTAATAATAAAAGTGCTACTATTTACCCTGTGTACTCAACTAGGTGGGAGTTTGGCCTCTCTGGTATGTAAGGTACAATTGCTAATACTACTACCAACACCACTTAATCTACAACTCAATCTACCTGTCCAGGAAAGAGTTTGACAGGTTGCACTAATAATACAAATGCTACTGCTAACATCATTTACATTACTAGATAGAGGTTGACATCTCCTGCAAGTGAGGTACAACTGCTAATACTACCATTAATACTACAAGTACTATTACTAAAACGATCTACCTGACAAGGCAGGAGTTTCACCTATCCGGCATGCAGGGTACTACCACTACTACAGCAAATACTACTAACACCACCTGCCTGACGAGGTCCTGACCTCGGACCTGTTGCTCTGTCTCTGCAGGTTATGCTCCAGTTAAAGGAATGTGTCATTTGCATCGGAGTTGCGTCCTCGTTTTTGAGGACGGTTTTTCCTCTGCCTTTGTAGCTGCCCATGAAACAGGACACGTGTGAGACACACAAACACAAACACTACATAAATAAATGCACATTTATTGGCAGTATTAGTACCAATTCAAAATTCAACAAAAAGAGTAACGACTCTCGGGTGAAAAGATGATAGACTGTATCAGCAAGAACTGACTCCCAGGTGTCCATCTGAAGACAATAATTGATTTGTCTGTCCGTCTGTCTGTCTGACTGCCTGTGTTTCTGTATATCTGTCTGTCTGTCTGTCTCAGCTTAGGGATGGAGCATGACGGTGAGGCCAATGATTGTGCTGATGACGTGCCGTTGGGCAGCATCATGTCTCCGCGGGTTCAGGCCACCTTCCATCGATACCACTGGTCTCGATGCAGCTGGAGGGAGCTGCACCAGTACCTGCAGTCAGTACTACTACTACAACTACTACTAGTAGTACTACTAGAATACTTACTGTTGTGTGAATATATTTGCCCTAATTCCACATCAGGCATCCCCCCAACACAACGCATGTCAACCAAAACCTGTCTGTCTGTCTGTCTGTCTGTCTGTATGTTTCCCTGTCTATCTCTTCAGTACCTATGACTGTCTCCGTGATGACCCGTTCAACCATGATTGGCCGGCTCTGCCTCAGCTGCCAGGGTTTCAGTACTCTATGGATCAACAGTGTCGCTTTGACTTCGGACCAGGATACAGTCTCTGTACTGTAGTAAGTCTGTCTGTCTGTACCCAGACCATCTGATGATAGGTGACCTTTGTCCTCTTTCAAACCTTTATAGTTTTTAGTAACACAACCAGCATCATTCAGTAACTGCTTGAAGATTGAATTGATGTGTTTTCGTTACCTTAGAATGGGACTACACTACTAGATGCCACTAAATCCTGGTGACCAGGGCCTGAATTGGACCAAAAAAGGGTGCCAGTACCTAAATTCAGCACAACCCTAAACACAACATAACCCTAATTCTTTTGCCATTCTCGCAAAAAACACAGGTTTGCTGACCTTGGTGGTGGGTATGGCCATGCTCACCAGTGAGAGGCTCCAGATAGCTTGCAACACAGAACCATTTGGGAAATCGCTGTTGGAAAATGCAGGCTCTTTGAAAAAAACAACTCTCCAGGTGATTGGATAAACCATCTGTCTATCACCGTCCAGTCGGATCAATGAATCATATAACGTAGTCAAAGAAGAGAAAAAAGCCTTCAGTGTCGTTCTTTGTTCTTCTTTCAAAATGAAATACTCTGCAGCTGTGGCTCAGAGGCAGAGCGGGTCGTCCCCTAATTGGAAGGTTGTTGGTTCGATCCCCGGCTCCTCCTGCCACATGTCGAAGTATCGAACCCAAAGAATTTGCTCCCAAATGCTGTGCATGGTGTGTTAGAATGGTTTATGAATGAGTTTTAGTTTCTGTTCGATGGACTTTGCCATCACTGAGTGAATGTGTGTGAAAGGGTGAATGGTGGCACGTAGTGTAAAAGCGCTCATTGAGGTGTTTCGGGAAGACTAGAAAGGCGCTATACAAGTACAGGTCCATTTACCATTTACCATCCAGTTCTGAGGAACTGATTGCTAACAGGACAGATGCGCTAACCTCTTTAGCTGCCACCATTGTTGTTTATCTATCTTCTGGCTTCACCTACGCTGGTATTGCCAGTACTACAGAGGATGCTGATTAGTCTGGTACCACTGTAATTTGGTCACACAGATTAAAGACTGGCAAGATAGATTCTCTCGTGATCTTGCAAGTCCAGCTTCCTCTCAAGAATAACGCACTGGATAACATATAAAAATAAACTCTAAAAACCACACAGAGGACAAGATGAGGAAACTATTTAAGTGAGTAGATGAAAGATCCTCCAAATGGAACAATTTAAATTGAAACCGGAGTTAAAGGCGTTCTGAGACTGATGTGTGCAGATGTGACCTGCTGACGTGTTTTTGGGTTGGAGGCCAGCACCACATCTGTTCAGGATGTTAACTGTTTGATGATATCACACATTAAGCTTCCCCAGGAGGACGATGTACACGAGCACATTAGATCAAATGTATCAGCAGTCTTTAATCTGAGGGCGTCTCTATTTCCAACATTTCAACATGATGATGAAATTATTTGTTCTGTCACAGGTCCTGTTTTGTTGAACAGATCCATGTTTCACAGTTTCTTTCAGGTTTGGTTCTGATTGTTTTTATTTTGGCTCAGATGGAAGAAGTCAGAATCTGAGGTTTTATGAGGATTTTTGAGTGAACACTGTCTCTCACTGTGTTTTGTGCTGTTGTTTATGGTCTGTTTTGTATATATATATTTTGACATATTCTACATATCTTTATGTGTCTCCAGTACACAACACTTGAGCCCTGTAAACAGCTGTGGTGCAGCGACTACAACAACCCGTTCTACTGTAAGACCAAGAAAGGTCCACCACTCGACGGGACAAAGTGTGGACCGGGGAAGGTGAGGACACATTCAGAGTAATGTTTAGCTGTGTAAAACTAACTGCCTTAGCTAGTTAGCTACTTTTAGCAACTATCCATGTGGAAACTCCATAAATAACCTCAGTACCACTGTCGTCAAACTGTCCTCTATCTGTTTTAGAGGTTGTGTTCGATCCCGGTCTGACCGTGTTCACTGGGAGACTGCTGAGCCCGCTTCCATTGCACGCTAACAGAAGCTACATTAGCAGTTAGCTCACAGCAGCTACATTAGTACTTAGCGGAGTTGAGGCAGGCGGAGGACCTCAGAGTGAAAACCAAACAATATTTTCTCCATAAAGTATGATCCAGTTTCAGCCAAAATCACTGATAAAGCTGTATTTTTGAACAGTAATAAAGTTGTCTGTTTATGCTAAGCTAGGCTAACCACATCCTGAGCCAAGCTCCATTCTGAACTTTCTTGCGTCTCCATGGTAACTGTGTGTCGTTACAGCACTGTTTTAAGGGTTTTTGCATGAGGTTGACCCCTGACATGCTGAGACAAGATGGCGGCTGGGCAACCTGGAGTCCGTTCGGCAGCTGCTCCAGGACCTGTGGGGGCGGGGTCAGGTTTCGGGCCAGGCGCTGTGACAACCCAGCGTGAGTGAGCCACCAATCATCTGTGATAACACACATCCGACACACTAGAGAAACTAACCTGTTGTTGTTCTCAGTCCAGCCAATGGGGGGCGTACCTGCTTCGGAAACAGTTACGAGTTCCAGCTGTGCAGTCAAGAAGAGTGTCCACCACTGACTGACTTCAGGTCAGTAGATCTACTGTTTATTCTGATATCTGTGTCCACTGACTGACTTCAGTGTTAAGTTAATTTCAGTTGTGTTGCATTGCTGTGGATCTCTTGTGTATCTCAGCAGTCAATATATGTTTGTGTTTCTGTGCAGGTTGATTGGTTGTTTTTCTCTTTCAGGGAGGATCAGTGTAAAGTCTGGAATCCATTTTATGAACACGAAGGACGCAAACATCACTGGCTGCCGTACCAACACCCTGACCGTAAATACACACTTTATGTACAGACATTATATACACACACCCTGAGCAAAGTGGAAACTTTAATCTAATCTTCAAGTTCAGAAAAAAATGTATGTGTGTGTGTGTGTGTGTGTGTGTGTTCACATGTTAAGCTCATCAGCCAGGAATCTGTTATTGGAAGGAAACTTGTGGCCTCTCCTCCTTTAACCCCTCAAAGTCTGAAAATATTTTCATTTCCGTCTCTTCAAACTTTTAATTTTCCACCTTAAATGTTCCACCTTAAATGTTCCACCTTAAATGTTTCACCTTAAATGTTCCACCCTCAGAAGCTGGGATATAATAATGTTTATATAATATGTCCATCATAATGTTTGTGTGTGTTTGCAGCTGATGAGCACTGTCGTCTGTACTGTCAGTCGAAGGAAACGGGCGCGGTGGTTTCCATGAACAGAATGGTGCATGATGGGACGCCATGTTCCTACAGTGATGCCCACAGCGTCTGCGTCCGAGGAGAGTGTGAGGTCTTTATTCTCAACTTCTTCTGTGTTGTTATGCTGACGTCATTTTAATGGTACTAAAAGTTAAACTACAGTAAAATATTAAATGTGAATAAAATATGAAATATGTTTCTTCTTATAACAGCTGCTCCTGAAACATCTCTCTGTCTAGTTACTTACTGTGAAATTATCTTTGTTTCCTTTTATTTATTTTATTTTATATGACTTCCAGCTAATCTAAAAATGGTCAAAGAGGTGGCGCTGAATGAAGCCTGGTTACTGTCTTTGTGGTCGTCTCCATGTTGGTGTTTAGCAGCTAGCGGAGGTCACGTACAGCGAGTTGAGCTGTTCTCATTGGCTGCCCTTGGTTTGGAAACAATGGCGGCTCTCCTGCTCACACAGGACCTGGTATTCCAGTCCACGATAAACAGTAAAAAATGTGTTTGTGAAACAGATTTGATGGAAGAGAAATAAGTCAACAATCAGAATCTGGATCCAGATCTGTCTGAGCACTGTTTGACATTTGATCTGGAGTTTGGTGCGTTGACTGTACGGACTCACTGAGAATGAGCTGCTCAATCACAAGGTAGCCCCGCCCTAAAGCATTACCCTGCTTATGGTCTGATTTGACTTAAATGGGACCATCAGTTATAACATGAACATCATGCTGTAGGAAGAAAGACTGAAACTAAGAGACTGAGACCAGAAACTCATCAGGGAAAACTGTTCCATACAGTGGAGCTGTTGATGCCTGGACGTCATTCTCGCATTGTAGAAAAGTTGTAATGTTTCTGCATCACTTATTTCATTACTGAAACCGATGTTGAGAAGCAAT
>NW_023339763.1:425195-432956 GCF_004916995.1 Morone saxatilis | reverse complement strand
AAACTCATCAGGAAACTGTTCATACAGGAAGTCGACTCATTCTCCATTAGAGTGAATGGGATACATTTTTATTGCAGCCAGTGGAGCTCACCCTACTGGTCGTTACATAGAATGCAGGTTTAACTTCAGAGACCTGGAAGCTCTGTACGTTATATAAACTGACAATGGTCCCAACTAAGATCTAGTCCTCCCCTCTGTCCTTGTTTCCTCTCTCCTCATGCAGCATGTAGGTTGTGATGGACAGATCGCTTCAGACCAGCAGGAGGACCGATGTGGTGTCTGTGGAGGAGATAACTCCAGTTGTAAGATCATCAAAGGAAACTTCACCCGCAGCACCAAGAAACAAGGTCTCTGAAAAACAGGAGATACTGATCAGGTTACAGGATGACCAACTGAAACAGTTAGATACTGGAGGCTCTTAAAACCTCATTCAGTACATTAACAGTTGCTTCCAGAACTTCCTCTGTTGGAGTATCTATTACTGATCAATTATTCTTATGGCCTAGGTTACCTGAAAATCCTGGAGATCCCCAAAGGAGCCCGACATCTGCTGATCCAGGAGTTCAAAGGGACTCCTCACATCCTGGGTAAGAGGAGGGAGGAGGAGCTTGTTTTGTGCACATGAAGAACTTCTGTACATCTTATGTAAACCTTGATTTGCTTGTTTCCTGCTCCAGCGGTGAAGAACCAGGAGACAGGTCACCTATTCCTCAATGATGAAGACGAGCTCCCAGAATCCAGAGTGGTGATTGAGAAGGGGGTGGCGTGGGAGTACAGCAACACTGAGGAGCAGGAGTCCATCCAGACCTCAGGGCCACTGAAATACGGAGTCCTGCTCATGGTCAGTCTACCAACACAGGGAGGCCAACTTTCTCACATTCTTGCTCATGTGTCTAAATCAGAGAACATACTGCTTTCCTGTGTTTCTGCCTGTCAGGTCCGTCCCCATGGCGACTCCAAGGTGACGGTGTCCTATAAGTACATCATCCAGGATCATCTCCGGTCCTCGCTGGAGTCCAACCTGGTGCAAGAGGACGCCATCTTCTACGAGTGGGCACTGAAGAAGTGGTCACAGTGCTCCAAACCCTGCGGAGGAGGTACGTGACTCTGTTACTGGCTATCCCCCCTGAGGTTAGCTGTGTTATGTGGTTACCAGGGAAACGACTGCATGGTAGTTAACAGTGTTGTCTGGTTGCCAGGGAAACAGTACACAAGGTTTGGCTGCAGGAGGAAAGCTGATGGGAAAATGGTTCACAGGATGTTCTGCTCCAACATCAACAAACCGAGAGCCATCAGCCGCACCTGCAACACCAACGCCTGCAGCTCGCCACGGTAACAATCTACAGATCGCTATGGTAACACACTACAGCTCAGCTACAGCTACACAGATGAACGTGTTCGGGCTAATTTGGCTGATTGATTGAGTACTGCAAAATACAACATTTAATAGACCCCACAGAATAGATTTTTTTGGTAAAGGGAAGAAAAGCTTTGACTCCTACTATTTTGCCTCCTCAGCTGGGTGACCGGAGAGTGGGAGGACTGCAGCGCCTCCTGCGGTCAGACAGGGTGGCAGCGTCGCTGGGTGAGCTGCCACCAGGTGACCAGCATGGGGCAGCAGCACCAGCACTCAGTGAACAGCAAACTCTGTGGGGAGGACCGCCCGGATGGCAAACAAACCTGCAACCGCTTCCCATGCCCGGCTTCCTGGCGAACTGGGCCCTGGACCCCGGTACAAACAGTGAAACCAGGAGATTATTCATAAATACACAGTTATTTATTCATATATGTTTTTAACCTCTGTCCTTCTGGACTACCTCTAACTTCCTTCTTTTTGGTCTACCTCTAACTTCTTTCTGAGCTACTTCCAACTTACCTTTAACTTCCTCTTTTCTGGACTAACTCTTCCTTCTTCTATCTGGACCTCTCTGGACTAACTCATGCTTCTTTCTCTCCAGACTACCTCTGTCTGGACTATCCTTAACATCATTTCTCTCTGGACTCTGGACTCTGTTCTAACTTGGCCAGTTAAGTACTACTTTTAGCCCTAGGATGTGCGTTGAATATGACCCCAGATCAATAACTGTCCGATCGACATGTTTATGTTTGCAGTGTTCAGTATCATGTGGAAACGGGACTCAGGAGCGTCAGGTTAAATGTTCAAGTCCTGAGGGTTCAGCCCGAAACTGCAGTGAGCCTCGACCGAGCACAACCCGCACCTGCCAGGCCCTGCTCTGTAACGGTAGGCATTGACTAATCACATACTGTACTGACAGAGAGTGAGGGATGCTGGGAGTTGTAGTCTGTATGTAGCTAACTGTGTTTGCTACCCCCCTTGCAGGTGACCAGAGGAACTCCATCATTCAGTGGCTGTCCAGGTCCAACACAAACTTCACAGCTCCAAATTTCAGCTCCAGTAAGGCACCCAGACTCTTCCTCCTCCTTTCTTTGTGCCTGATTGTTCTGATTCTACTCATGTGCTTGCTCCTCCTCTTCTTCCTCGACATAATCCTCCTCTTCCTCCTCCTCTCTTCCATCAAGAGTTGTTTGTGAATGTTACTCAGGTTTTGTTGTCCGAGATGGAAGCTGATCTGATGTCAGATCATGTATCCAGCTAACACCAGGTGGAGATACTGTACACACTTCATTAACTGAACCGTTGCTGCTGCTCTGTCTCCAGGGCAGCGTTGCCGTGGGGACCGCTCAATATTTTGCCAGATGCAGGTGTTGAGGCGGTACTGCTCCAACGCCGGATACCGTCAGATGTGCTGCAAGGCCTGCAGCAACTTCAGCGACTTCAGTAACTTCAGCAACTTCAGCAACTTCAGCAACTCTGACAACTCCAGCAACTTCAGCAACTTCAACAACTTCAGCAGCACAAGTCTGCCAACAGCCAACAGCAGGTCAGAGCGAGACCTGGTCCCTTAAGATCTGAAACCACAAAACCACAGTTCTGATCTGATGCTACTGACCTTTCTTGTGTTTGTCTCCTAGTTTGTGGAGTGTAACCACAGAGACGATGACTTCATCATCTACCTCCACCTGGTCTGACAGCCACTACATCATCAGTGACATCACTAGCACTCCCCCTCTGAGCTTCACTGTAACTCCGCCCCCCACCAGCAGGAGCAGCACCGACTTTGTGTATGTGGAGTACGACGATTACAATGAGTATTCGTCCTACGAGGATCCTTCTGTTGCCTCTGACACTCCGGATATCGTTCCCACTACAACTACAACAACTACCACAACAAGACGTCCAAGAAAAACTGCTCCACCTCATTTATTCAGGAGGGAAACTACCACTCCCACAATGCCCCTTGCTACCATTCCCACAGTAACTGCTGAAGGTCCAACACTGGTGCCAATCAGGACATCTGCCGTCCCAGAATTCCCCACAACAGCAACGTCAGCTTATCCTGATGACATCGTCACCACCGCATCGTCACCAAACAGAACATCAGGTGGGAGGAGCCTTCAGACTGAAGTTAGTCCGACAGAACCTGAACCAACGCCAACATCGGCGTCATCGTCCTCCTTTGTCCCGCTCTCTAAGAAGGAGAACAACTCAGTGGACGAGGTCCCGTACCGGATCGTGGGTTTGGACGGTGATATCAGCAAGGGACAGCAGAACTACTTTGTGCCGCGGATGCCACCATTTCGTGAACGAACACAAAACAAACGCATCCAGCAGCTCCTGAACGAGAAACGGCGTCAGGATCTTCTGAGGAGATCCAACAGGAGCCGAGAGGGCAGGACTGACAAGAAACATGTTGGATTGTAAAAATATTTCCATTTTAGTTTTATTGTTCACTCGTGATGCCGCATGTGCAGCTTGCTCACTTCCTGCTAACGCTAATGAACTTGTGACGAGAAACAGACTGCGATAAAACAAACGACCAGCAGGTTCTCTCGACCTTCAGCTTCGTGTTTCCTAAAGTTTACAGTCATATAGCAACGTTAGCTTGAATCTAGAATAAAGACAAAGGCTAATTGTCTAAGACCAGAACGTGGAAACATTTGCTTCATTCCCAAAACGTTTATAGGGAGAAACTTTTTTCTGGTTTTTACATTCATGATGTTTGTATCAAATAATCCTGTTTTTAAAATAAAGTCTCATTCAGCTGCTGATGTCATCTCGAGTCATAAACACATCACAGTTTAACATTTAGTGACATCTTCTTTCTCTCTGACACCCCCTTTCACCAAAGTATCAGAGGTTCCTAACCCAAGTATCAGAGGTTCCTAACCCAAGTATCAGAAGTATCAGAAGTATCAGAAGTTCCTAATCCAAGTATCAGATGTTCCTTATCTTAAACCAGTTCTTTGTGTTTCGTGAACCAAAGAAGCAGCTCTGGTTCCAGCGAGGAACCAACACTAAAACAAAGAACCTTGTGAACAGCTGGCTGTGTATTTACAGGATTCCCGCTCTTTTTAAGAAATTATTTTATTTTAATATCAGCACTTGTTCATGAACAGCTGTGATATAATTCAGGTCCAGTATTGGGTTTTATTCCTCCTCAGGTAGGAGGTCCACATTGTTCTCATCACAGCTGATTCTCAGCAGGGTTTCCGGTCATTTCACCAGAACTTCTCTACAGTTTTACACAGATTAATGAGCTCCAGGGAACTTTTATTATTTTATTGAGCAACTAGATTCTCAACTAGCTTAACGGTTCTAATAAGGTTCTCAACCAACTCTGAACCAGCACTAGAACCAGACCACAACCAGCACTGGAACTATACCAGAACCAGAACCAGACAAGAAATAGCTCTAGAACCAGACCAGTACCAGCACTAGAACCAGCACTAGAACCAGACCAGAACCAGACCAGAACCAGAACTGGAACCAGACCAGAACCGGACCAGAAATAACACTAGAACCAGACCAGAACCAACACCAGAACCAGACCAGTACCAGACTGAAACCAGACCAGTACCAACCAGCACTAGAACCAGACCAGAACCAGACCAGAAATAACACTAGAACCAGACCAGAACCAGCACTAGAACCAGTCCAGAACCAGCACTGGAACCAGACCAGAACCAGTCCAGAACCAGCACAAGAACCAGTCCAGAACCAGAACCAGCACTGGGTTCTTGTTGGTGGAAGGAGGGTTTGGCAGGTGTTCATTGATTAGGCTCTCTGTATCGTAAACAGTGTTGGGAAATGTAATCTGAGAACAGTTACTAATTACCCGTTAAAGAATGTAGTCGGTAATCAGAATATTAAAGTAACTTGATTACTTACTGTTACTTTTGGATTACCTTAACACCAAATATGCAAATAAACACAATAGAAAATAAATATCAAGTATTGATCTGAGAGTAATCTATAAAACAGAACAATGTTTTATCATCGATGTATTTATAAAGTAAAACTGTAATCTGATTACATCTCTCTCCAATGGTTCCTTTAAACACAAACATCCTGTTTAAAGCTTCTGGTAGATAGACAGATACTTTAAATGGAGATTCGTCTTTAAATGTTTTTGTGAATATTTTTGTTAATAATTAAATGAATTATGTAAATACAGAATATATAAAGTACCTCTAACTATTACTGAAGTACTCGAGTAAATGTACTCGCTGCCTGTGAGGACAAACAGCAGAGCAGAGGTCGCTGCACAACCCGTCAGTCCGGACTCGGGGCGCAGCGAACCCGTGTCCGGATCGGGGCGCAGCGAACCCGTCCAGTATATAGACATAAGGACGACAAACCCATATAATACAACACAGAGAGACGGCAGCGACCCGTCAGTCCGGACTCGGGGCGGCAGCGGAACCCGTCCCAGTCGGACTACGGGAGCGGCAGCGAACCCAGTCGAATAACAGACTTCGAGGGGCAGCGGAACACTCAGACGGAAGCGAAGTTTTAAAGCGGGAACACACATAGAGCAGTAACATGGCGGCCCGCGGTGGGGACGATTCGGCTTTCACATAATATAATTGAGCAAAGAACCTGAAAGGAAGATCCGGATCAGTTTCCTTTGTCACGATCGGCCAGCCAGCGCGGGCCAGGTGAGGCGGGAAACCAGCCGCTATTAAACCCGCTAAAACAAACACACAGAGATATGCCTTAGCATCAGATACAACACCAGAACAACAGCTAACAGCCTAACAACAACACTAACAGCTAAGCATAAAAGCTTAACAACAAACAAAGAAACATAATGGCTAACGCCTAACGGCTAACGCCTTAACGCTTTAAACGGCCTAACAGCTAAGGTTAACGCTAAACGTTTAAACAAGCTTTTAAACGGCCTAACAAGCTTAACGGTAATGTCCATGACCCCTGTTTAGCTGTTAGCTGAATGTAAAAACCACAGAATTGATTTCGTTAAAAAATATAGTAAACTGTTATTTTTGATTAGTAACTGTGTTATTTATTGATTAGTAACTGTTTATTTTAAAGAATTAGTAACTGTGTATTTTATTGGATTAGTAAATATATATAATAATATGATTAGTACTGTGTTTATTATTGATTAAGTACTGTGTTTTATTGTTTATGTGTTTTGTGTATAATAACTGTAATTTATTGAATGAGTAACAAGGGTCGAGTGTGGAATGAGAAATAAGGTGCCGTTTCGTTAAATATTGTCTCGTATGCGACTTGCAAACTCGAAGAAGGGACGTAACATCCGATAATAAACAGATAAAAACAACAGATAATTGCGTCCTGTTTGTTAAACACGACGAGTCCCGGAAGAAAGAACGGAACCCTCCAGTAAAGTCCTCTAAAATTAAGAAAATAATAATGGAAAAATAATAAAAGAATATATTATACGGTTGGGCCACCACCCGCCGGGGGAAGTTTCCAACAAAGAATAAAATTCCAAACATGGTAAAAATAAATAAAATACAATTATATTACAATATTTACAATTCCCCAATAATTTTCAACAGATAAAAAAAATTTGGATATCCTGAAAAAAAAAAAAAAATTAAATATTCATGAGATATATTATAAATTATATTTGATTTACGTTACCCTGCCTGCTTCTTGCTTTTTTTTCCCTGGGCCCCCCCTTCAAGAAAAAAAAAAAAACCTTCGGCATTGGTTTTGGTTTTCCATAAGCAAAACCCCCATGGGAGCCGTTCTTTCCTTTTTTTTTTAAAGCCAAAAATTTCCCCCAAGCTTTTTGCCCCCACAAGCCCTTACAAAAATTTACTTAATTGGAGGCGTATTTTTAAACACAATAAATTAAGAAAAAAAAAAAAAAAAACCTTGCCCAAGCCACGACAAAATGCCTATAGGGTTTTTTAACAGTTAATCAACGTTGGCTATGGGGTTAACGACTTCTTTTCCATTTTTTTTTGGTTTTAAAACAAAAGCCCAAAATGGCTTTAATAGTTAAAGAAAAAAAAAAAAAAAACCCAACAATGTTTTTTTTTTTTTTAACCTAACCGTGGGGGGTTTTTTCCCTATCCCTGACAAAAGCCGGGGTGTTTTTTTGGAACCAAAGGGCCCCCCCCTGGGTTAAAGCTTGCTTGAATAAAGTTTTTTTAAAAAACTTTAAAACAACAGAAAAAAATCCAATTTTTGGGGGAAAAAAACAATTTGCTTGCCTGCTTTTTCCCCAAGGTTAAAACTTTTTTTTTTGCCCAAAGCTTAATTTCCTGGCTAAAAAAAAAAAAAAATTGTTTAAAAAATCTACAACCCCCTCTTGTGGGGTTTTTTTTTAAAAAACCCATGTGGAAAAAAAACCCTTGTTTGGGAGGGGGGAAGCCTACAAGAAAAAAGCTTTTAAACAGCCA
>NW_023339763.1:423315-425095 GCF_004916995.1 Morone saxatilis | reverse complement strand
AAATTTATGTTACATTTCGACTACATATATAACCCACTTTCAATAAATATTAATGTTTCCACGGGTGAAATGTCCCTTTAAGATCAGAGCTTGTTAAGATCAGAGCTCGTTAAGGTAACTTGTTACAGCGAGAATCAAACAAAGGAAGAGTAAAAGTACTTCTACTACTAACTGAGCACTAACAGCACCTGGACTACAACATTAATAAAGTTTTACAGCAGTAAAAAACAAACTCCGCCCCCTACGGGCTTCTGATGACATCACAGGTGGTCATGTAACATTTAAACCCCTCCCACTTCAGCCTGTTCTCTCTAATAATAATAATAACAATAATAATAAGAAGAATAAAAATAATAATAATAATAAGAGATCATTAAAAACAGGAAGCAGGAAGAGGTGGCTGATGGGATTTTGAGTATTTAGTTCCTCTTTTGTTTTTTATTCGCCCATCGTCTGTTTGTGTCCGCTATAGCTCCTCCTCTTCCTCCTCCTCTTCCCCTTCCTCCTCCTCCTCCTCTTCCTCCTCTTCCTCTGAGGACAGATCCGCTCTCAGAAGAGCAGCGGAGGTTTGATGAACGGTCGGTTTTCTGCAGGAACAGACGGAGAGTTACACACACCGCTCCGGTTTCTATGGTTACATCCACATTACAGTGTTTTACTTTTAAATAACAATAGAGCTAACACTATGTTAGCATTTAGCAGAGCAGCTAGATACAAAGGTACAGTAAATTGGGACAAATACAATATAAATGCAGTTTATAACATATCAGATATAATCACCATTTGTGTCTTATATTATAATTATAATGATCATTATTAATAATAATATTATTATTAATGCTATTATTATTATTATCATTATTAATATTATAATTATAATGATCATTATTAATAATATTATTATGAGTATTTCAGCTTCCTCAGAGAAGATCTGAACGGTTTAAAACTGAATTATACTATTGTGGTTGTAACCATCGGTTACCACGGTCGCACAAGACAAACTGTCCAACAGGTGGAAACAACAAACCGACACGTCAGCTCTGATTGATGAATCTTATTATCACACACTGTAAACACTGTGTGTGTGTGTGGGTGTGTGTGTGTTTTGCTGCGTGCTTTCTGATTGATTCCTGATTCAATTTCACACACACACACACACACACTATTTACAGTCAGTCACTGTAACAACGACTCACCGCTATCTCCAATCAATTGATCGATCAATATTCAGTGATAGAAAACATATTGATCACCCGTACGCAGTGTGACATAACGTTAGCTCTCTGTAGTTTAATATATAAATACCGGATAAATATGTCTGCTGTTGTTACCTTGGGCTGCAGAGTTTTCCCGCTCTTTGTTCTCTGTCACTTCGCTGTCATCAATCACTGCATCTGAAAAACAACAAACTCAATACATCTTCAGCTAACGGCTGCTAATGAACGTTAGCTTCCTCAGAGTCCAGCCCTTTTATTCTCCTTCCACTCTCCACATCTAAAGAAATACTGTCTACACACACACTGAGTGAAATGAGGAGGAGGAAGAGGAAGAGCTGTATGTGTTTACCTGTGAGGGAGTCGGAGTGTTTGAGCGCTCTCTCCACCTGCTCTCTCCTCCTCGACTCAAAGTCTAACGCCTCCTGCAGCTTCCTCTTCGCCTTCTTCTCCTTCTTCAGTCTCCTCTGGATTGACACTGACGACACAGAACATCATACCTTTATTTCTAATTTATAATACCTTTATTTCATAAATAATATCTTTATTTCATAAATAATACCTTT
>NW_023339763.1:423118-423247 GCF_004916995.1 Morone saxatilis | reverse complement strand
ATATTATAATACCTTTATTTCATATTATAATACCTTTACTTCATAAATAATGCATTTTAATTTAGTAAGTGGAAGAAAATCTTTACTGATGTCTTCACGGAAACTTCTCACCTCTGGTCTGTAGTTCTA
>NW_023339763.1:419805-423044 GCF_004916995.1 Morone saxatilis | reverse complement strand
TGTCTCACCTCTGGTCTGTAGTTCAGAGCTCAGCTGTCTCTGTAGCGTCTGTCGGGCGTCTCTCTCTCGCTCCAGCTCCAGCTTTAACTCTTTCCTCTCCATGTGGTTTTGTTTGTCCTGACAGCGAGCACTCTGCACCGCCACCTTCAGGAGACCCTGAGAACAAACAGAAACTGAACTGGTGATTAACTGTGACTCCACCTGGAGTCTGTTATCGTCTGTACGTTATCGTCTTTACGTCATTTCTGTCTGTACATTATCGTCTCTACATTATTGTCTGTGCATTATTGTCTGTACATTACTGTCTGTGCATTGTTGTCTGTGCATTATTGTCTGTACATTACTGTCTGTGCATTACTGTCTGTACATTACTGCCTGTGCATTATTGTCTGTACATTACTGTCTGTGCATTGTTGTTTGTGCATTATTGTCTCTTCATTATTGTCCGTGCATTATTGTCTGTACATTATCGTCTGTGCATTATTGTCTGTACATTATTGTCTGTGCATTACTGTCTGTACATTATTGTCTGTACATTATTGTCTGTACATTACTGTCTGTGCATTATTGTCTGTACATTATTGTCTGTATATTATTGTCTTCGCATTACTGTCTGTGCATTAATGTCTGTACGTCCTCGTTATTTTAGCTAACTCTGTCACCTGTATGTTGGTCAGCAGTGTCTCCATGGAAGACAGACCCTCAGCCAATAGGAACGGAGGGAAGGCGGGGTGTGCGTGGTTGATTGACAGTGATTGAGAGGTGAGCGGCAGCTTCTCATATGTCGGTTTGAGGAGGGGGAGGGGCAACAGGCTGTCATCTGCATATAGAAACAAAGTAAAGACATGAAGGGGAAATAAAAAATGGAACGGTAGAATTGATTTTTTTAAATAATCTTTTTGTTGTTGTATATCTTTATATATATATATAAAATAATAAAATCCAATATGAGACTGTGGTCATCAGTCCAATCACAGAGAGATCTCTAATGTCGGCCGTCCAAACAGAAACAAGATCAGTGATAAATAAGGAATGTGAACTCCTTGTGTGTTCATCAATAAAACATCAGAACAACTCGAGTCCAAACGCCTCCGGACGAGTTACTGTGCGACCATCTGCTCTCCATCCGTCGCTCGCTCACCTTTTTCCTTCAACACCTTCTTCATGTTGTTTTCTCGCTCTGCAATCTCACCATCTGTGGAGGTTATCACAACAACCAGTATTTATATTTATTTATGTGTGTGTGTTTGTGTGTGTGTGTGTGTGTGTGTGTGTGTGTGCGCTGACCCAGCTCCGGTGTGTGTGCTGGAGGAGGTGATGATGAGGATGATGAAGATGCTCTGGAAGGTGATTGGCTGGTTGCTTCTTGGGGGTGGAGCTCATCATCACTGGGGGACGGGCAGGGGGAGGGGCTTCCTGGTGGAGACTGCTGATCACAGAGCAGAGTGTTAGCATTAGTGTATAATATAATATTGTAACATATTATATAACAGTAAGAAATCAATAACAATATTATATTATGTAATCACTGATAGCATCTTTAGTGTTAGCATTAGCACCTTTCTCTCTTCTCTCTGAACATGTGACACGGCGGCCATATTTGCCAAACCGCTCAGCTGACTCATCTGGTTCATCGCCATGGCAACGCTGGCAGGGGGCAGGCCCACAGGGAGGAGGGGGTGTGGCATGACCATAAAAGGAAGGTCTGACAGACCTGAGGAGGCAGACCATAAAATACTGAGGCGCTACGATGCTAAGCTAACAATAAAAACAGAGTGGGCCGCTGACTCACGGTTGGCCAACAGCGAGCTGTGCTGCTGCAGAGCGTTGAGGTGGAGAGACGCCGAACCAGGAGGAGGAGCAACAACCGAGGAGGGAGGAGGAGAAAGGAGGCGCTGCTCCTTCTCCCAGGATCCTTCACTGCCTCCTAGGAGACGAGGACAGAGGAGACAATGAGAGGAGACGAGGAGGTTCAGGTGAGACTGACGACGATGATGTCACAGCATACCTGTGTCATCGTTCTCGGACTCGGCTCCATTGTGAAATCGCTGCTGATCGCAGTTGCCATGGAAACCCATCATCATCCTCATCTTCTGCAGCTTCAGAGCCTCGGCCATCGCCGCCGTCAGACCTGCAGAGGAATGCAGGTGAGACAGATGACAGGAAGCAGGAAGCAGGGTCAAAGGTTCACAGCGGCCAGGAGGGTAAACTCAGGTGTTAACGGCGACGAAGGCAGCTGTTGTAACGGCTGTGCTACACTAAATGGAACGGAGCCGTTGTCCTGAAGGTGGCGCTGGAGGACAGAACAGGAAGTAATTAATGAATCTCCAGAGCTGAAGGTGATCGCTGTTTTGGTGATTGATCAATAATTAATAACCCTGGCAGCCTCAGAGTCTCCAGTGACTGCGGTTGTCTCTCCACCGCCTCTCTCTCCCTGCAGCCACTCGGCCCAATTAACAGCCTCCTCTAATTAATTCAATTAGTATTAACGAGGGACTAACGAGCGGACAGCGACCCTGCGGCTCGTTAAGACACAAAGAAAGTTCTCTGAAAGTGGAACAGGTTCTGTCTGGAGACCGGAGAAAGTCCAGGAGAGGAGGAGACGAGGAGAGGAGGAGACGAGGAGAGGAAAGGAGGATTTTGATCAAGGAGGGCGTTAGCTTTGCATCAAGATGGTTAGGAAATTGTTAGCACCATCAAAAAGGACCAAAGCTGAGTCAGTCACTGGAAGGGTTAATATATAATGGTTATTATTGATTATTTATCATATTTATATTTAAATTCAGAGTAAAGAGGTGATTATATAACATTATATTATATTACATAACATTATATTATATTGTATTACATTATATTATACTATATAACATTATATTAAATTATATTATACTATATAACATTAGACACTGGTTATATTTTAGGTGCAGATATGAACATTACAGTTGATTGGTCAGCTCTGTAAACAGAATCAATAAATCAACCCGACAGTGACTGATGCTGTTATTTAACTCTCTGCAGCAGGAAACTTCATGTATGAAATGGAAGTCCCAACTGTAACACAACAACAACTCTTTATTTGATTTGATGAATGACTTCCTGTAAAGAAAATAAAACTATTTTATTCTGATTATCTCTGATACATAAACTATATTTATTAGTGATAGACCGATATGGATTTTTTAGGGCCGATGCCGATACCGATTTTTTTTTCACCAGCCTTAGCCGATACCGATACGGAC
>NW_023339763.1:414976-419705 GCF_004916995.1 Morone saxatilis | reverse complement strand
CACACACCTGATACACACACACACCTGATACACACACACACACACACACACACACAAGTAACAAACACACACACGACACACACACATACACACAGGTAACCAACACACACACCTTATACTTATACTCATACACAGGCAACAAAAACACAAACCTGACACACACAGGTAACAAACACACACACACCTGACACACACACATACACACACACACACACACACAGGTAACAAACACACACACCTGATACTTATACTCATACACAGGCAACAAACACGCAACCTAACAGACAATCATACAAATGTACACACTCATTTGTATTTCTGTACCAGTGAGGACTCATTGACAGTGATGTCACACCTGAGGACACCTGAGAACGCGGTTTAAGGCTGTAACACCTGTAATTCAGCTGCAAACAACTCATTCTGAGCTCTCCTCTACTCCCACAATGCACCTGGAGTTTCAGTCCCACAGCTGACTGCTGTTCTTGTGAATCCCCCACAGACATGCAAACAATCAGGACCACGTTGGCGTGTCTTGGTAAAGGTTTCACCTCAGCCTCCTTCACCACCGTTTACCTGTACACTGGAGAGCTCTACCCCACCATCATCAGGTGAGACTCCTGCTTCAGTGCAGAATGGAAAGTGGAAGGATAAAACACTTGAAAATATTTGAAGCAGGACTAACTGTCATTGCTGGGACAGATACTGAGGTACAGGAGACTTATTGGTTGTGACTTCATGAAGACTTTATGTTTCCAAACTTAACAACTCAAAGGATGTATTTTTATAAAGCTGAAGGTACACCATTGGTCAGCTGTGTGTCCCCATCAGCAGCAGAGTGAACGCCCCTGAATTTTACGTCTTGTTTATGCTCAAGTGAGATATAAACAATATTTTATGATGGAGACGTATAGCTGTGTATCATCAGCATACAGACAAACATTTGTGGTTTGACCACATACGGCAGTCTATTAATAAGATTGTTAATATTAATATGAAAAGGAAGACAAGCTCAAATTTTTTTATTAACATAGTTTCTTTCAGGACCTCCATCAGTTGTAGTGTTGTTGTTGTTGTTGTTTACAATGGCTATTAACACGTCACACTGGACTAATAACCACAGTATCACCAGACTCCATTTAAAAATCACACTATTATTAGTTTATATTATATATATTATACATTATTAGAGTTACTGAGTGAGGAGAAACATTATCTATCACAGATCGTTCAGTATTTGGGCCTTCTTATAAACTCACATTAAGTTATTTCATGGTTTATAAGAAGATGTAGGCTAAATACAGAGAATTCAAACTATTGATGATTCCGTTACTTGATAATAATGTGATATTAAATCAGATAATCTATTGATCTGTGAGTATTGATCTCATGATGTGTGTTGTGTTTTCAGGCAGACAGGAATGGGCTTCGTCTCCACCATGGCGAGAGTCGGCAGCATGGCTGCCCCCGCAGTCCTCATCCTGGATGAGGTGAAATCGCTTATCCAAACCTCGTTAACAAACCAAAACATTAGTTAATTAATTTTCTTCATAGCCTTTATTCATATAATCAATGTGATCAATATAAATGCAGTGAACAGCAAGGTGAAGATCCATCAAAGAATGAATACATGAACACAAGACTGATGTCCAGATTTAGGGACTGAGGTCCAGCTGCAGTGTTGGGGGTTGTGCACAGAATATGTTTTAATTTCCAGAGCTGCAGCTGCCATTTAATCTATTTTAATTAATTTGTGTTATTATAGTATAATTTAGTTTCTGTATATTCTTCTTTTATCAGATGTCATCATCTGTGACACGACAAACAGACAAAATTAACTGACTAACCGACTAACTGACTGACTTACCTTGTGTTATTTTATATGAATTATGTTTTTATGTTCATTCTATTTGCATCTTATTTGTATCTTTCTTACAACAATCCTGCTAAGTAATGCTAACAGTACTGATGGACTACATTTCCCAGGTACTCCCTGCTCTGCCCAGTGTGGTGTACGGGGGGGCGGCAGTGTTGGCAGGCTGCTTTGCCTGCTTCCTGCCAGAGACGCTGAACATGCCGCTGCCCGACACCATCGAGGACGTGGAGAACAAATGGTGAGCTGAGGGCTAGCAGTTTGCTTTATTAGCAGTATTAGCTTAGCTAATCACAGAGTGATGCTAATGCTAAGCTGAGCTAGTTACACTGCTGGTTATTGTCAACCTTATCAATAAATAAATATCAATAACTGAAGATTGTTTGTGTGAAGGTCTGGAAGAAATCCCACCCCCCCACAACAAGAAAGCGTGTCATTGAACGAGGGTGGGGGTTTGGGGCATGTGGGCGTGGTCTTGACCGAAGGCGTGGCTTTAAAAGAGCTGAAGGATTCAGAAGGGACCGGACTCAACGCGCTCTGACCAATCAGACGACACCAGTCACACTGAACCCCCACCAATAAGACAGCTGGACTCATTAATGACAAGAAAAATTAACCAATGAGAATCAAAGAGTGACACGTTTCAGTGTAAAAGTACAAAAAAAAATTCACAATTTAAACATTGAAATCTATTTTAACTGAGTTTAAATCATTAAAGTCAGATGTTTGATTATGCATTGATTAGATAATAATAAAGCCACAACAGTGATGAAACAACGGTTGCTGTCATTAATAAAGATAAATCAATCATCACTAATAAAACTGTGATCAATGATTGATCGATAAATGATCATATATGTATTATTTTTTTAGATTGTTATTATTAGTCTGTGTTATAAACACTACTCACAAAAAGTTCGGGATATTCGGCTTTAAATTTAAATTTATGGAAAATGTAAAAATGCCACAGTGATATTATATAATGAAAGCATTTAAGTTTCTACTTGTATGCAATGGTAATTTCTTCATCTTAAACAATTTATTGAAACAAAAGCTAACAACAGTGGCGAGTTTACCACAACAGAAAATGTCAATGTCTTAGTCAGGTGTCTTGTCAGGTGTCCTTGAGCATCGATTACAGCTCGACAAGACGTCTCATGCTGTTCACAAGTGGACTTATTGTCTGCTGAGGCATGGGCCTCCACTGCCCTCAGCTCATTGAGGTTCTGGGGGGTGATGACCCTCTACATGATGACTTAGCTGATCCCATAGGGTTTTCTATCAGATTCAGGTCTGAAGAAAGTGCAGACCACTCCGTTTGAAGTACCCCAGCCTCCAGCAGCCGTTCCCTGATGATGAAGAGATAGTCTCTCAGCCAATAGCAAGCCCGCCAAAATCATCTGACCAAATGTTATAGAAGAAGGAGGTGACGTGCCCACTAAACGTCCTCCGTGTCTTTGGCGGGATCCACTCCAAAACTCTGGACGCAGACAGGTAGACAGAGGACAGGTAGACACTCAGTATGTTTCCACCAGAGAATCAATAAAACAACAAATGTTAAAGCCTGAACTGCATTCTCGACATGAAAGACAGACAGGTAGACATGGTAGACAGGTACTCCAGTGAGACTCCATTTGCAGGATTACTCCAGAAACCTGCCATCCCACTCAGAGAACCCTAAAAACGCAGTAGGTGGTGTTATGAAGTAAGAGAGGGCGGGAGCTACAACCGAGTACGAGGGCCAGCTGTAAGTATGACCAAGTAAGGACAGACAGCCTCCCAAAACCTTGAAGAGAGGAGAGACAGACAGAGAAAGAGAGAGAGAGAGACAGGCAGAGATAGAGAGAGAGAGACAGACAGAGAAAGAAGAGAGAGAGAGAGGCGAGATAGAGAGAGAGAGAAAGAGAACAAGGCAGAGATAAAGAAGAGAACAGAGAGAGAAAGAGAAGAAGACAGGCAGAGATAGAGAGAAAGAAGACATAGAGACAGAGAGAGAGGAGAGAGAGAGAGAGAGGAGAGAAGAAGAGAGAGAGAGAGACAGAAGAGGTGCACAGGTTTGACAGAGAATCTTAAAACATTCATAGATTAAAAAAAAATAGACTTGTTTATAAGCTTTAATAGTTTACATAATAATGTTTATAGTTTGAATAGGTGAAGTCTCAGCCTGTCTGACAGACCACCATAAATGATGGCGCCTGTTAAAACTCCACCCATCATAAGATTGTCTGAATCATCTGTTCAGAGGACGCAGAGAACACACCAATTCCCACTGAAAGAGAGCAGATTCAGTTGAGACAGACAGGGAAAGAGACAGTGATAAATCTTATGTCTGATCACTACATACCTTCCTAAATCATCCTAAAGGATAATTACAACCTACTAAAGGATCAGTACAACCTCCTAAATGATCCTAAAGTATCAAGTCAAACCTAACTAAAGGATCAGTACAACCTAACTAAAAGGATCACTACAGACCTCCTAATATTATGGTTAGCTTAGTATGTCTATGGTTGTTGTGCTTTCTTTTTGTCCTCTCTCTGTCCCTCTTTTCTGTTCTCTTGCAGAGCTGGTGTGTGGCAAGGGGGTGTGGCTGGCTCCTCTTGTTTGGCTGGCAGAGGCAGCACCGAATTCCACCAGCCTCCTCCACCTCATAAAGCCCGGTCTTCACTCCTGCTTGCTGGCCAGAATATGTCCATGCTCTCACTCTGCATGCTGTTCTCCTAACGTAGACCTGTGTCCAGTATTCCCATGTGCTATTCTCCCCAGATAGATCCCACCTGCCAGCCAGCTCCCTGCCTCCACCCTGCCGCTTCTGTTCTGGTTTTGGTTCGGATTGTAATTTAAAGAATCTTCAGTTCC
>NW_023339763.1:411825-414951 GCF_004916995.1 Morone saxatilis | reverse complement strand
AGTTCCCACTCACCAGTGTGTGTGAGTCTCTGCTTTGGACAAGACTTAAAGAACTTAACACCTAAAGGATCACTACAACCTCCTAAATGATCCTAAAGGATCAATACAACCTCCTAAAGGATCAGTACAACCTCCTAAAGGATCAGTACAACCTCCTAAAGGATCACTACAACCTCCTAAATAATCCTAAAGGATCAATATAACCTCCTAAAGGATCAATACAACATCCTAAAGGATCAATATAACCTGCAACAGGATCAAAAAACTTTGTGCTAACGAATATCACCTCTAACCTCATTAATAATCATCAACCTCGATGTTGATCAATATCAGTGATCAGTTTTCTCATTACCTCAGAGACGGTGGTGGCAAGGAACTCAGAGCGGTCGAACGTCCATCCGTCCAAACATCCTTCCGTCTGTAGTTGGCTAACGTTAGCTGAGCTGTTAGCAGCTAACAGGTGCCACTGAGGCTCCACAAACCTGAACAACAAGTGGAACAGGTGTGTTGTCAGAGGAAATGTCAACCAATCAATACAATGCAGCATTGAACAGAAATACACAAACAAACAACGTTTACCTCCTGCAGCGGTCCATTTTATTTCCTGAAGAGTTCCAGAGGGATAAAGCTCTCAACAACTGTTCTCATCCACCTAAAACATCACATTCATCCATCAACCCAAACAATCACATTATCCATCAACAAACCAATCACATTATCCATCAAACCAAACCAATCACATTATGCCATCAACCAAACCAATCACATTCATACCATCAACCAAACCATCACATTTATCCATCAACCAAACCAATCACATTCATCCATTAACCAAACCAATCACATTCATCCATCAACCAAACCAATCACATTATCCATCAACCAAACCAATCACATTATCCATCAATTAAAACCAATCACATTCATCCATCAATCAAACCAATCACATTCATCCATCAATCAAACCAATCACATTCATTCAGGCAGTGTTAGACAGACAGGTGTGTTACCTGGTGGTGGGACAGGTTGTAGAGGCTGTGATTGGCCGGTAGGCTGCAGTGGTGGGCGGGGATTCCTGAGACGAAGTTGTTGAGCAGGTTCTGACCCGCCATCATCAGTCCAGGTAAACTGATCAGAGTCACGTGGATCCACTGGTACCTGCCGAACCCTCCGACCTCACCATGGCAACAGGACAGGGAACATGTTAGACACCTGTTCTACCTAACCGGTGTGTTCAGGTGAAGTAACTTCACAGTAATCAGTAATCAGATTACAGCAGACGCTCACTCACCTCCTCCAGCAGCTCACCAAAGCCCATCTCCGCAGTCTGATCTTAAACGTTTAAATTTAACCTTTGAAATATTTTCTACAACCAACTGCTCATGTTTTCAGCTCCTCCATCAAGTGTTCATTTAATAATGACAACAACAACAACAACAATAATAATACAAACAGATGTGTTTTCAGGGTTTGAGTTCAGTTCCAGCAGAATGAACCTGAGAACAAAACAAACAGATACAAATTATTCAATTTGTATTAAAGTTTATTTTTTAAAATGCGAACTCGCCAAAACTCAACCAAACTAACCAAAAATATTTTCCAAACTATTTCAGACCTTTTCCAGACTATTCCAGACCTTTTCCAAACCATTCCAAACCTTTTCCAAACTATTCCAAATATTTTCCAAACTATTCCAAACTTTTCCAACACTATTCCAAACTATTCCAGACTATTCCAAACTATTCCAGACCTTTTCCAGACTATTCCAGACCTGAGTTATTTGCCTGCTCGTTCTGCTGTCAGTCCTCCATAAAAAATATTTGCTGAATATCTTATGATAACAGCAGAACTGCAGAAGTGGCTTTACAGTGAACTCTAAAAAGGTGAAATATTTGTATGGAGTCTGGTGAGAGTTCTTAAAAGATTACTGCTGCTGCAACTGAATGAAAGGAGAATGAAAAGAGGATTTTCTGTGGAAACAGTGGAAACGTACTTACAGTCTGCAGGCTGATGGACGACTGGAGGGGTGGACAGACGGGTGGATGGATGGAGAGACGAGTGGAGAGAGAGAACAGTGTGTAGAAGCAGATAATAGACATGAATATTAAGTGACTTTAAGAAGAAAAGAAAAGTCGGCACTAACTCTCTCTCTCTCTGTATGTCTGTTTCTCTCCTGTCTGTCTTTCTGCCTGTCTGTCTCTCCTATCTGTTTAGTGGTTGAGAGACACTTGTAATATAACTGACACCCTCCCTCTCTCTGTTTTTCTTGGCTTAACAATCATTTGTTTTTCAGTTAATGGTTGAGCGTAATCTGTCTGTCTCTCTGTGTCTGTCTCTCTCTCTGTCTGTCTGTCTGTCTCTCTGTGTCTGTCTGTCTGTCTGTCTGTCTGTCTCTCTCTCTGGGAGGAATAGCTTCAGTCTGATTTTTAAGATCAGTAATCAATCAATAAATCAATCTTTTTACTGATGTAAACAGATTTGATTGATCCTGCTCATGTTATTCATAAGATTTAATGAGATCAGTTTCAGTGAAATAAACTTCTAACCTGAATGAAACCACACTGAGTGAAGCTGCTGACCATCACTCAGAACTTCTTGTCGGTATTTCACAATAAAATGCTCACACACTTCACTGGAAAGCAGTAACAGGAAGTGCTGAATCTGAAGTGTTCCAGACTTTCACAAACTGTCCTAAACCTGGTCCAGACCTGGTCCTGCAGAGTTGTGTGACTTGTTAAAAACGGGTCCTCTCAGTTTGTTTTCATGTTCTCGATTCTCGCTGAGTCTCTGAAGTTTTTCCCTCCTGGAATTCATCCGACTGAGTTTCAGTCAACAAACGTCTCAGCAGGTTTCAGCTCCACATGACACAACGACACGACAAGGACTGACAGACAGATACAGATACATAAATAAAGACCAATATATATAAAACACATTAACAGTACATAAATAAAGGACTAAATATATGTAAAACACATGAACAGATAGATAAATAAAGACTAATATATATAAAACACATGAACAGATAGATAAATAAAGACTAATATATATAAAACACATGAACAGATACATACATAAAGACTAATATATATAAAACACATTAACAGATACATAAATAAAGACTAA
>NW_023339763.1:406216-411725 GCF_004916995.1 Morone saxatilis | reverse complement strand
CCTCCTCGTCCTCCTCCTCGTCCTCCTCCTCCGTCTTCTCTAAGTTGGTGTCAAAGTGTTTGCTCCCCGACGGTCGGACGGTGTGTGTCGGCGACATTGTTTGGGCAAAGATCTACGGTTTCCCCTGGTGGCCGGCGCGCGTTCTCGGCATCACGGTGTCGCGGCGTGGCGACACGGGGCTGGCGGTGCGGCAGGAGGCGCGCGTCTCCTGGTTCGGCTCGCCCACCACCTCCTTCCTGCCGCTCACCCAGCTGTCGCCCTTCCTCGAGAGCTTCCAGTCCCGCTTCGACAGGAAGAGGAAGGGGCCGTACCGCCGCGCCATCGCCGAGGCCGCCAGCGCCGCCAAACAGCTGACGCCTGAAGTCCGGGCGCTGCTCACGCAGTTCGAGACGTAGCATCAGCTGCCAACACCCTCCCACCCCCTCCACTTGTGCCACGCCCCCTCCAGTTCTGCCCGCCTATGGGACAGGAAGTGGGAGGAGCTTGTCCCTCCTCCTCTTCCTCAGACTGACACCGGTCTGTCTGTCAGAGACTGAGGCAGACAGGCGGCCATGTTTCTGTTTCCTGTTCTTCCTGTTTGGGGGAGGGGGTGGAGCTTCTGAGTTACCTGTCAGTGTTCAGGAGAGCCGTGGGCGGGGCTTATCTCCTCAGTTTCAGGCAGGTGTCAGTCAGCCGCAGCGTTTCCCCTCGCCTCGCCGTCACAGCGTTAAAGGGTCACTTCCTGCGTTGACACAGAAAATAATTAATGATGATGATGTCATAGTGATGTCACTATGTAGCTGTAATGAGAGACACTATCCAGATGCATTATGGGAGATGTGTTGTTAATCTGAGATCACTGAAGGGTCCCTGAGAATCTGATTGGCTGACTGCGTCATGATGATGTCATAACGTTCATCAATAATATAAAAAAACACTAAGCTAGCTACTTATTATGTTCCATTGATTACATTGATTGATAAAATATCAGACCTCAATCGAACGTGTTTGACCTCATCAGGGCGGCGGCGCCATGGAACGCTGACGTGTCACTTCCTGTTGGTTCTCCTGGTTCCTCCAGGTTCTGCTGAGGAACCGAAAACTTTTATTTTCTTTGTTTCCGTTCAGAAAGATTCAAACTGTGAAACACAAAGTGTTGTTCAAACTGAGGCCAGGGCCCCAAACAGGGTCCAGAACTGAGTGACAGCGGTCTGAAGGTTCTGATCATGTGATCAATAATCAAACATCATGAGTACATTATAGAAACAACTTGTATAACATTAGAAGCCCTCTGATTGGATCCTGGATCCTGTCACACAGCTGTTTGATCAGTCAGAATCTGATCAGTCGTATTGATCCAGTTAATGAGCGATTGTCAGCGCAGACGATGTCCCACTCGTTGTGTGTTTGAGACCCCGCAGCCTCAGGTGATCAACAGTAGACTGACAGACGGACAGGTAGGACAGGTAGGACAGGTAGGACACACTGACTGTTAGACAGGACAGCTGCTCTGCTCTCTGATGATGATGATGATGATGATGATGATGAAGGTGGATTTTCCCTCTTTTTACCGTCTGTTTGCAGATCAGAGATCTGTGAGAGTCGACCTGTGTACTTGTTCTTTTCTCATGTTTTAAATCTATTAAAAAACTGTCAAACTTCTCTCTGATTGGTCGTCGTTGTCATTCTTCTTCTGTGCTCATTTTACTGTAGGAGTAACGCCGGTGCCTTGCTCAGCGGCACGCTGGCTGCACACCTCAGTCAGATTTTCTCACCTGCAAACAGATGTTTGGTAAACGGGTCACCAGAGCAGTTTTTACCACAAATATCAGCAGCCAGAAAGTTCAGTGTTCAGAAGTCCATTGAGATTTTCACTTATTTTAGATTCAGACTCAACATTTATTTATATAATATATAATATTTATATATTATAAATATTATTATATATATTATATATGTTATATGAGCTGCTGATTTCAGGTAAAAACATCTCTGATAACCAGAGTGGGAAAATACCAGCAGCTAATACTGTAATCTATTATCAGGTACTGATCAGTATTGATCAGTAGCTGTTGGAGGTGAAAGGTGATGATGTGTTAAAGTTTGTTACCTTTACTGATGTTCACTGAGTGAAATATAACGTATCAATATATTGATCAGACATTACTAATATTATTATTATTATTATTATTATAATGTACATCCATCAGTGACCGGGTATTAATAACTTAATAATTAAATATATCAGAGTGATAATAATAATAAATACTGTTGAGCCATTAATCATCAGTAATCATCATTAGTCAACATTGGTAATAAATTATCATTGATCAGAGTTAGGCAGTATATCCTGTGATGTAATAATAGACAGTACGTTAAACTCAGGTGTTACCAGCGTTCCAGGCTCCGTTCCATTTAGTAAAACAGCAGTATCTCTATAATTGATCAGTAGTTGATCAATTATTGTTGGGTCTCTGTAAATGTTAAAAGGAGTTCGGTCTAGAAAAGTGTCCTGAGATAACTTCTGTTATGAATTGGCGCTATACAAATTTAATTGTATTGAATTGATCAAACTATGAAACTAATATAAATTCATATAATTGAATATATAATCAATAATATTTAATGATTAATAATGTATACTGGTGACATCATCACCTGTCGCTCTCTCTGGTGACATCATCAGTGACACCTGTCTCTCTCTCTCTGCAGTGCGACTCTGAAGAGCTGCTGACGAATCCTGCGCTGTGATTGGCTGAGAGGCTGTGGGCAGAGTCAGAGCGGCAGATGATCAATCACATGGACATTAAATAATCAATAATTATTTAAGTGAAGAGTTTATATTTATAAAGAGAAAGAAACTTATTCATCTGATCACTGAGCGTTTCCATGGATACTAGACTCAAATCAATGACACCCTGCAATCAGATCATTCATTAATCAATCAGTGCACTGATCGGTCAGGACATGTTAGCCTAGCTTAGCATGAAGTCTGGCAGCAGGGGGTAACTGTTAGCATAGCTTCAGGCAGTGTGTTTGACAGCTGGTTTATTGATCAGGTGTAGAAACAAACCATACCTGCACAGGTACGTTCTGACCCCGCCCTCTTTTTCAGAATGACTTCCTGTCAGTTCGCTCCACCAGACTTCATCGTTGATCATCCTGGTCCAGGATCAATAGCTCCAACAGAGACCTTGATTCAGATTAATCAATAATCAGACATCATCCTGCTTTAAAAAGCTTTTTAATGATAAAGATGAAACTGTTCATAAAACACAAGAATCTGGTCCCCGTGCTAACGTCGCCTCGTGCTAACGTGAATGTTTCAGTTGTATCATCAGTAAATGAAACCGGTTACAGCTCACAGAGTTCATCCACACAGATTATTGTTAATTGTTTTATATTATAAATAAATATCTACAGCCACTAACTGCTAACTGACAAAGCTAACGTTAGCATGCTAATGTCTGAGCTGTAAGCTCTGTAATAAAAAATTAATTACAGTTAATTACAATTAAAATGAACACGACAAACCTCAAATTACTACACATTATGCTAATGAGTAAACAATGTCAGTTAGCTTAGCATAATCAGATATTATAAACAATGAATATTGTTAACTGAAACAGTGAGGACGTAGTGGAAATCTGCTGAGAACATATTTAGACGGATTGATCTGCTCTTGGTTTCAACTCGTCTGTAGCAGGAAACAAACACGATCTCATATTACAGATAAATAGTAAAATACGGCGTATCATTAGTTTGATCTGAGTTTGGTGCGTTGAGCTGGACGGACTCACTGAGAATGAGCTGTCAATCACAAGGTAGCCCCGCCCTAAAGCATACCCTGCTTTATGGTCTGTTTGACTCTAAATGGGACCATCAGTTATTTACTAAATGAAATCATCTGCTATGGGAAGAGACTGAAACTAGAGACTGGACCAGAAACTCATCAGGAAACTTGTTTACTGAGCTCATCCAATCAACTTCTCCATAAGACTCAATACTATCAGAGTAGGAGCTGGCCCCCTGCTGGCCTGCTTACGAGAAGAGTGCAGGTTTAAACACAGTTCCTGACCTGCAGTCTGAACTGGTATATCTGAAGATTATTTTATGGTTTGAATCATCCTGCTCCGTTTTTTTATTTCTCTGATTCCTGAAAGTGATGCAAATATGTGACAATAAGTGTAGAAATCATTTCATTTAATAGTATTATAATTTATTATTATAAACTACAGAGAGCTAAATTGCAATAAAAAAAGGCTGCATGTGTGAAACCAGTCTGGGTTGTTTTGTTGGATTAGTGATCAGTTAGTTAGGATTATTCGCAACCACTGTAACAAACTTTATCACTCACTAACTTTATTAACTGCTAAACCAACTCTTATATCACTGTACAAACACCAACTTTAATTAAATCCATGTACACACACAACTTTATTATCACTTCAAACAATACTTCATTATTATCACATGTAAAACACAACTTTATTAACACTGTACAAAACACAACTTATAATCACCCTTCACTGTACAAACAAACCTTATTCACGTACATATATACTACATTTATTTAACACTGTACAATACCCACTAACTTTATATCACTTACAAACACAACTTTATTAACACTGTACAACACAACTTATCATAATCACAATATACTTTATAATCACATATACACAACACTTTATTTTTACACTTACAAACAATTCTGTACAAAAAAACTTATTAACATTGTTACAAACACAAAACTTTATTTAACATGTACAAACAGAACTTAATCTCCTGTAAAACGCACCAACTTTATTATCCAATGTACAACACAACTTTATTATCACTGTTATCATATCAACTATTTTTTTTTTTCATCACTGTATAAAAAAAACACACAACTTTATTATCACTGTACAAACACAACTTTATTAATCACTGTACCAAACTACACACTATCTGCTACAACAATTTAACACTGTACAAATCTTTTTGTAATTTTAGAATAACACACATTTAGCTTATCCTTTCTGTGTTGTTGTCTGTTTTTATAAGGAAACAAACAAACTGGCTTCCTGTTTCACATAGCTTTAAACATTATTATTTCTAGGTCAAACTGGACACACAAACACCTAAACGCTCAAATCTCATTACATCAACCAGTTAAGCAAGTGATTGACACTGGACCTGAGCTCAGGTGGACAGGCTTAATACTTGGTGTTGGTAGTTGGATGACCTCAGGCAGGACGTAAATTATCATTGAACTTTTCTCCATCGACAGATGAGCAGAAGTTTGCCTGAGAACAGAGAGACTATGATAATCAATAATTCAATAATCAACCAGAGTTGACCTGGTGGGTGATTTCTGCACTGGAGACGGTTGTGTGTGTGTGTGATGGTTAATAATCTGGTGGTTTAATCTCTGTGACTTTCACCTAAACAGACACACACGCTCTCTCTCTCTCTCCTCTCTTCTCTCTCCTCTCTCTCTCTCTCTCAGTATTTTGATGCTCGATCATCCAGGAAATCTCTCTCT